>NC_077227.1:759294698-759329698 GCF_027887165.1 Monodelphis domestica | reverse complement strand
ACGAGCTCGCGTGAGCGCGCGCCCGACCAGGTTCCCAGCGGGGGAGGGTCGGCGCCCCGAGTCCCCGGGGGCCCGGCTGGGTTCCAGCCCCGAGCCCTTGCCCCAGTCTCTGCTCGGGCCCGCTGGCCGGCAGTGTCCAGCCCGGCTCAGGGGTCTCGGTTGACCTTAGGGCCTCCGGGCCGGGTGAACCCGGGAAATGGACAGATCCTGGCAACTGAGCAGCTGGGGCGGGGCGGGGCTCGGAGCGCTGGACGCTGGGAGGACCTGGAAGGAGAGCGGAGCCGAGGAGCGGGCCGCCAGCCGGGGGAGGGTTTTGGGGGAAGGAGCTCGGCTTTGGGCCGCCCGGGGAGGAGGAGAGAGGAGGGGCCCGCAGCGAGCCCCGCGGGCCGTCCTTGCCCCCGAGGCTGGTGTGGGGAGGAGGGGGGAGGGGGGCCAGCCGGCTGGAAGGTGGGACGGCCTCCGAAGGAGGGAGCGCTCACCATTGTTTTCCCGAAAACCCCGGAAGAAGGGAGAGTGTTCGAGCCCGAGGGCACTGGATCGGCACGAGGGGGGTGGGGGGGCCCAGGAGGCTGGAAGCAGCCGAGAGTGTAGCGGGCCTCTCCGTGCAGGGCAGCCACAGGGGCGGCAGAGAGAGGGAGGCCCCTGAGCAGGATGGACAAAGGAGAGCCGGGCCCAGGGGCCTCGACTTGCCAGCACGGGGCCGCTGGAGAGACCAAGCCCTCCAATGGGAGGCCAGAGGACACGCTCGCTTGGCGCCCTTTCTAGGAGCCATCCGGGCCCCTCCCCCTCCCGGGAGACCCCGCCTGCCTTTCCCGAACTTGGCATTCGAAGCCCCGGAACTGTGGGGGAAAAGGTGTGGGCAGAGCGGGCTCCGGCCTTTACAAACCAGCCTGGGCCGCCCCCGGTGCCAGAGTCGCAGCGAGGAAGGACCAGGAAGGTCCGGCGGAGCCCTTCGCGAAGTCTCCTTGGCACTGGCCCTTGCTGTTGGCCTTGAGCGTGTGGCAGGGGGAGCACCTCCAGCACATGCTGGGGGCCTCCTGTAGGGGAGGCGGCGCCCCTCCCCCTCTGCCCCACTGGCGTGTGTTCACCTGAGAACTAAGAAGTCCCCCCCTTCCTCCACGGAGGTGTTAGCCTGAGGTCTCAGTCTGGCACCGAGTCCCCTGCCCCACCCCCTCATAATAGAGTTCGGCCCTCCCCCTCAGCCGACTCCCCGTGAGGGATCTAAAGGGTGTCTTGCGGGGGGGGGGGGTGTCCGGAGGCTGAGCAGCCTCAGTTTCCCGCGTGGACGCTTTTGCCCTACTCTAGAGGACTTCTAGCCGTCGCGGCCTCCCGCTACCATCGAGACGAGACGCGCGCGGCCAGAGCGTCTCTGGAGAGGCGGGGCGGGAGCGTCGGCGCGCACGCAGTAGGCCCGTATGTCGCAGGCCGAACGCGCACGCCCTTTCGTTGGTTCCGCTGCGCGCGCAGGGCCGCCGCAGGACGTAGCACGCCGGCACGTCGGCACGCAGCGTCCCCGCTCTCCCTCTGGACCCCGTCCCGTCTCGTTCCGTCCCGCGGCAGCGGCCGTGCGTCGGGAGCGCGCGCGCGCCAGAGAAAGGGGAGCCATGGCGGCGCTGCTGGGCCGCTCCCGAGGCCGCTGACGAGGCGGCGCTGCCGCCGGGGCCTGCGCTGCCGCTGCCGCTGCCGCTGTTACTGCCGCTGTCGCTGCCGCTGCCCAGCGCCCACGGGCAGAGAGCGAGGCGAGCCGGGCCGGGCCGCGCCGGGGCGGCCATGGTGAACACCCGGAAGAGTGCGCTGCGCCTCCTGGGCGGGAAGGCGGCGGGGCCCGGCGGGGGCGGGGGCGCCGGAGCGCCCGGCGGGGGTGCCGGCGCTGCAGCTGGGCCCGGAGGCGGGCACTTTATCTCGTCCCGCACGCGCTCCTCCAAGAGCCGCGCGGCCGGGGCCAAGGCAGGCTCGGGGGCAGCAGCGGCGGGAGCCGGAGCCGGAGGGGACCTGGACGACTCCCGGGTAAGAGAGTCCCGATGTATGGAGGGGAACAACGGGAGGGTCATGAGACCCTGCCTCAGTCACTTCTCCTCTGGACAGCCCAGTGGGAGGGGCTGCGTGCGGAGGAAGAGGAGGACGATGGGCCTCCCGGGGCCCAGTTACCTCGGGAGGATTCGAATCTTGATCTGCTCTGTGGCGGGGTTTGGGGGGAGTCTCGCTCCTGTCACCCTGGGTCTGCAGGGTCCTCTTCCCCTGCCTCCGGCGGGCCCCCAGCCCTGTGGGCCCGCCCTCCCTTGGGGGTCGCCCCCAGTCCCCATCGCAGCCCTGGGATTGGGGAAACTGAGGCAGGCGCTGGGGCTGGGGAGGGGGACCAGGAGACGGATGGGGCTCTGTTGTAGAACCTTGGGCCCGCCGCCTGTCTGTCCCGGGTCTGTCTGTCCGGCTGCCGGCCTGGGGGGGTCGGAGAGACAGACAGCCTGACAGGGGGGGGGGGGGCCAGTGGCAGTGAGGCATGCTGGGGGCCCGAGAAGCTGGGGTGCTGGGGGTGCTGGGGGTCCCCTTCTCTGTCCCTTGAGGAGGCGCAGACAACACTGCTTGGCCGGCTTAAGGGGTCCCCCGTTGGTGCCCCCCAGATTCCGCTTCTCCCAGGACCACCTGGTGTCCCCTGGCGAAGGGGTGCTGTGGGGGAGGGGGAGCGGGAGGGGGGTGGCCGCCCCCCCCAGGGCCTGGGCTGTCCCCTCCTTCCTGGGGGGGGAGGGAGGGATGTGCGGAGGGGGGTGCCGTGGGCTTCTGGCAGCTTGGTCGGGCCGGACCTGTGTTCGAGACACACTTGGCCTGGTCTGCAACTGCTCTTGTCCCGGTGCTGTTGGACCACCGAAGGGGAGCTGGGGGGGGCTCCGGGGAAAGGGGGAGCCTCAGAGGGCAAAGACGGGGTGAGGAGGGGGAGGAGGAAGAGGAAGACGAGGAAGATGAGGAGGAGGAGGAGGACCCGGCCACCAGCACTGCCCCCGTGCCAGGCGATGCTTGGGAAGAGGCGCTGGGTGGAGAGCAGGCCCAGACGGGGGTCCTGGGTTCTGACCCAGCCTTCCTCCTGGCTTGGGCAGCCCCCCCCCAGCTCTCCCTTGCTGAGAGCCCAGCCCGCCCGAGGCAGGGAGGCCCGACGTGGGCTGCAGGGCGGCTCCCTGCCCGGCCGGCCTCGCCCGTCCGACTGCTCCAACCTGTTCGCAGGCCGCGTCTGGGGGGGGCTCGGTCTGTGGGTAACTCGGGCTGCGGCTCCCCCTCGGCGTGGGCCGGCCCGGAGGCGGCGCCTTCAGGCAGCTCTCGGGCGGCTAAAGGGGCCCGGAGGCGGCTGAAAGGGACTTGGGGGACGAGGGGCTCCCCTTGGAAGGTCAGAAGGGGGGAGCTGGGCGGGCAGTGCCGGGGAGGCCCCGAGGCGCACGCCGGAAGGGAAGGCCTCGCACGCAGGGCTCTCTGGGCCCCCGAGCCGCCCCTTTTCCTCACTGCGCACGCTTGGATCACGGCCTGCTTCCGGGGCGCCCCACCGGCTCCGAGGGCTCTTCTGCTGCCCCCTCCGAGAGGGCGCGGCCGCCGGGGCTCCCCTGGGGGGCTCCCCGGGGGGGGGCGCAGAAACACCTCCCCTGTGGCTCTCTTTCAGAACGCCGACGCCGACGGCAGCCTGAGCGACGGCCACGTGTCCCCCCCGGCCAAGCGCACGCTCAAGCTCCCCGATGCCCTGTGCAAGGACAAGGCCAAAGCGCGCAGCCCCGGCCAGCGGGAGGAATGGAGCCTCGCGGCCGGCCAGTCCAGGTGAGCGGAGGGGCCGTCCCCGCCCCCGAAGGCCCCGGAGTCCAGCCCCAGAGGCCGAGGCTTGGCCGGACCCGGGGGGGGGGGGGGACACCGAATGTTCGGCTTCCGCTCGGCACTCCCCGGGGGACGCTCTAGAGAGCGGGGCCCGCGGGGGTCCTCAGGCAGCCGGGGGGGCTGCTGTCACCCTGGGGCCGCCCCCTCGCTTGGGCAGAGACCCCGCCGGCCTCGTCCCCGGGCCAGCTCGCCCCGCAGGGCCCGGAACCTCGGCCTTCCCCGCCCCCGTGGTGCGGCGCCCAGAACCCGCCGTGGCCTCCCCGGGACAGCCCGAGGCCTCGGGCCCTGCGGGCTCCGCGCGCCCGGCCTGCTCGCAGGCCGCCGTCCCCCCTCGGCCTGCCCGCCGCGGGGCCACCCACTGGCTCCTCCTGGCGTTCCTCAGCTCCGGCCCCGACTTGGGGCCAGACGGGACGAGCGTCCGCAGCCCCGGCGCCACGCACGGAGGGCGGCCCGAGCTCTGGCCCCGGAGCCCCCCTGCCAAGGACGTGCTCTCGTCCCTGCGCCCGGCCGCGGTGGCCCCCTCCCCCTCCCGGGGCCGGCCTCGCGCCCTGCTGCTCGGCCCTGGACGCTCTCTTCTCGCCGCCGGAGGTGGAAGCCCTCCGGGTGGGTGGAGGCGGGCCAGGCGGCTTGGCGGGCGCGCCACGTCCCTGCCGACCCTCCCCGATGACCCCGGCAGCGCCAGGGCTTGGGGGACAATCTTGTGATCTGGAAGCCGCTGGGCCGCTTGGGGGCTGGTCAGGGTGGCAGACGATCCCCCGGGGCAGGGGCGCGGGTGCAGTTCTGCCAGTGCCCCTTCCGGGGGCCCTCAGACCGAGGCGGACCACGCGGAAGAGAGAAGGTCCGTGGGGGGCTCCCATTGGTTCTCCCCGTGTTGCCCGAGGAGAGAGGCGAGGACGGGCAGTCACGGAGACCAGCACCCTGGGGGGCTCTGCAAGCAGCGGGCATTCGTGCACCCCCCGAGGGGCGCCGCGGGGACGCTCCGACCAGCTCAGGGAGGTGGCACTGTGACGCGCGACGGGGCGTCCCGGAGGCAGCGACGCCGCTCCCACGGGCCGGGAGCCTTCCTGAAGGGCTTGCTGAGCGTGAGCAGAGTCATCCCAGCCGGGGAGGTGCCCCGCCGTACAGGACCGGCCCCGCACCCAGGCCCCCAGGGCAGCCGGCATCGAGGCTGGGTTGGAACTTGCCTCTTGGCTCCAGGCCCGCCCAGGAGGCACCCGCTTCTTCGTCTCGCGCTTGCAACCGAGTGGCGGCTTTCCCAGAATTGGTAGAGGAGTCGTCTGGCCTTGGCCCCGCTTGGTGGGAGGGGAAGGGCCCAGCCTGGCCCTGGGGGCGCCCACACAGTCCAGGGGGGTGAGGGAGGGGCTGGGTGGAGGCCGGCTGTAACATGGCCACCCGTGAGGAGTGACTAGGGGGTCCGCCTGGGTCGAGGCGCCTGGCCTTGCACAGGACGGTAGGAGGGCCTGGGTGCCCGCTTGGTCGGCTCTTCTCTTCCATTGGCAGCAATAGGCTGATGGTAGGCTGTGCGGATCCTCTCTGGGACCATTTGGGTCCCCCTGAACCTGCCCAATGTTACAAGGGAATCACTTTAAAAGACTGATATATATTAATTTAAGGTCGCCAAGGAATTCAGCTATGTAATTCCTAAATGAAAACTCAAGTCAGCTGTCAACCTTTTATGGAGTTTAATTACAATAGGAGGAAGAAAGGAATTAGAGATAGAGAGAAAAAGGGAGAGAAGGGAATAGGGCTTAAATACCCCTTCTGTTAGGCTGGGCCAAAAGGCCCAAGCCCTTAGATAGCTGGGGCAAAGAAAGGAGATCAGTCCCTATTACTCACGTGACCAAAATGGAGAAACAGTCTCAGAGGCCCCCACCTTCAGCTTCCATCAGAGCAAGCTTCCTCAGAGCCCAGGAACCACACCGACCAAAAAATCAACCTTCCCCCAGTCTCCAGACCCTCCTATCTTTAAGGACACCATCCAAGTTCCCTCCCCTCAGTCCTCACATCTACCAATCACTGTCCATCAATTTCCCTGTGCCAATGGTGGCTCTAGCTTAACCCAGGACCGCCCAGAGGCTTTGCACATGTCTGTTGAAGGTCATATTTTCAAATGATTAAATCTTTGCTCCTTTGCTACAGCCCTTCCTAAATCCTGTTAACCTGAGTAGGGTAGAGATTGGAATAATTAAATTTTGATCTAGGCTGCAGCCCTTCCTCAATCCTGTTAGGACTGAGTAGGGTGGAGATTGATTCCAAGTATCTCCATTGTATCAATTCTAAAATCAATCATGACTCAAAGAAATTCCTGTTCTATGCTTAAGCATAGGTCAAAGTCCTTTCCATTGTTCAGCAAAAGGTTTCTGTCCTAAAGTAATCTTAAGAAGGGAAGAGAAGGAACCTCCCATGCCAATGGGGTTCCCATTCCAATAGACTATCAGTAAGAAATTTTCCAAGTATGAAATATCCCAATGGTGAAATTTCCAACTTTTATAAGTCTAAGGAATTTTGAGGTTTACACCATCTTGGAGGATTGGGCCGGCATTCAGGGCCCTGGGGGGCAGGCCTTCCTGAGACTGGACAGACAGAACCCGGGCATTTCGGGGCACCAGAGGGGCCACGCTCCACCGACTTCCTGTGGAAAGGTCCGGCCCAGGAAAGACAAGCGCTACTGTGTGGCCTCACTTAGCCTCCTTGGGGAGCCCCAGCCAGCTACACTTTCAGCTGGAATCCTCAGAGCAAGTCGGTGCCCGAGAACAGACTTGGCTGCTGGGTCCCCACCATCTGCCCCTCCCCTGGGGCTTCCTTGGCCCTGTGTACGGGGAAAACCTGCTGCTGGCTGAGAGCTGACCCCCCCCCCCCCCTTCTCCTGCCATTAATCCCTGACATCAGTTCTGCGCCTTCCGTGCTCCAGGCACTGGGCTAAGCATCAGGCTTGTGGAAAGGAGCCCTCCAGGGGAGACACACGAGCAATAGGGCAACTTAAGCTGGGAGAAGACGGTCCAAGCTGATCACTAGTAGTTAGCCTAGCAGGAACCAAGCAGCAGGGGCTCTGGGCTCTCAGGAGCCGGGCTTCCTAGCCTTCATCCGCTTTTGGAAGATGACGGCTGGCTTCCAGGGCTGGCCTCACCCAGCCCGGCCTTCTCAGCATTGCTTTAGGGGCTCCCCTGCGTCCTGAAGTTCTGCGCCAGGGGCTCAGGCTTGCTGGAAGAGGAAGGAACCCTCCTGACTCCTTACACAAAGGCAGGCCGGAGCAGACGGCCTTTCTTTGGGCCCTACGGACAGCTATCCGGCAAGATCGCAGAGGACACCTGCGAGAGAGAAGCGGCTTTCTTTTCAACGAAACCGTTTCAGAGGAAAAGCTCAATTCCCGAGTTCAGCTCAAGGACTCCGAAAGGCAACGTTAGGCGGATGAAAACTCGATTGTAAAATGAATGGAATCTGAGCAGCAGGAAGGAGTCCGGGAACTAACGCGCTAGTACGGAGAAGAAGAAGCAACGGATTCGGACGTTTTCAGTCCACACGCACACGGGACGTTCTAGAGGCTAAATGGGCCGTCCTTAACCGAGGGGAGGCAGTGGAGCGACGAGGAGTTGGCAATGGCTTCCCGGGGAAGGTGGGATTCTAGTTGGGACTTAAAGGAAGCCCGAGAGGTCACTAGACATATTGGAGGAGGGAGACTGTTTCAGACATGGGAGTCAGATGGCCAGAGAGGATGCCTAGAGCTGAGAGATCGAGGGCCTTGTTTGGGGCAGCCTGGGTGCCCGTGGCTCTGGATCGATGGGCGTGAGTGGGGGCAGGAAGGACTTAAACACCAAGCTAGAGACAGCAGGTAGTTTATTGAAGGGGTGGGAGGCTGGCACTCAGCAAAATCACTGCCCAATGGAGGATGGACTGGAGTGGGGGCAACCCCGCGGGCAGTCATCCAGGCTTGAGGTGACGCGGAGCTGGATCAGGGTCAGAGCAGTGCCGGAGCAGAGACACTGCACAGATGAGATCTCTGGGCCTTGGTGCCATATTGGATGGGGCAGAGTGCGGAGGGAGGGAGGGCACCGAGCCGAGGGCACTGGGAAGAAGGTGCTGCCCCCGGCAGCCACGGGGAAAGAGGAAGGATTCTGTCGTGGACACGATGGGCTTCAGATACCTCTGGGATGTGCACTTCCGGATCTCTGAAGGGGAGCTGGAGCGTCCTGAGCCTGGAGGTGGGCATTTGCTAGGTGGAGCCACCTAGAGGGCGAAGAGGGCCCAGGACAGAGCCGGAGGGCTCAGCCAGGGCGGGAAGGCAGGGGCGGGGGATGGCCGAGAGCTCAAGGGGAAAGAGGACTCTTCAGTGGCCTCCTCTGCTCAGATGAATGAAACGTGGGCGTTGCAAAGCTATAGGAAGCAATCGATGATAGTCTTGGGTTTCGAGGAATTCCTGGGACCAGGAGCCAGCGATTCTTCTGGCCTCTCCTCCTCCATTAAAGGGGCTCTGCTGGGGCGAATCTTTGCCCTTGGCTGTGGGTTCGAGTTTTGGGCCCAGTGAGAAGTTAATAGCAGAAGCCAGGCCAGGTGAACCTCTTGAGGGGTGACCCTGGTGTTCCCAGGCTAGGGTTAAGGTGATGAGGGGGACGCGGTGAGCCTCAGTTTCCCGAGTGGCTCGACCTTCCCCTGCCCTTAGACAGGGAGGGTAACCATGGTGCGAGTGACTGGTGGAGGGGAGCCTCTGGACTGCCATCGGCCTGCCTCTGGACTCTCTTGGACCGAGCAGAGGCCCAGAGAGAGCCTTTCCTGGTTTTCTGCCCTGGGAATTGAGTTCCGGGTCCCAGGCTCTCTGGGCGGTGTGACCGCCAGCGGGAGCGGCTTGGTGCTGGCTCTCTGGGCCCAAGCCCTCCCTTGATGCCTCCTGAGAATTTGGGGGCGAGAAGGGATTTGAGGTCACTTAGCTTGGAACGGCAGCCTGCGACGTGCCTCGTCCTCTCGGTTGGGCCTTGTTTTACAAAGGCCCCGCGGCCCGCGGCCCGCCATGCGCTTGCCCAGCCCCGTGACCATAGACACAACAATAGGGCAGAACTCCCGGATGGAATGGTGCAGCTGTCCCATTGCCATTTAAACCCACCCTGAAAGAAAGAGGACTCTTCAGGTTGGCGGCGCCTTCGTGCCCAGGCTTTGGGTTGGTTCGGGTTCTCGTTCGAAGGAGCAGAGCGAACGGGGTCACCGTTCGGGACGCCAGGCTTCCCGGGAGGGTTCCCCCGAGGCTCTGCCCACCTTTCTGCTCCCTTACTTCCTGTCTCGAGGGGAGCCTGTGAGAGTCCAGCCGGCCCCGGGGGGACAGATGCCCCTCGGCCAATGGCCGCGCCCCTCTCCTCCAAGTGAGCGCCCTCTTTCATTGGCTGGGGCAGGTCGGCCCAAGGCTGCTCCGCAGGGCTGCCGTCCTGCTCCTTCAAGGGAACGTCGACGCGGTTGCCGATTAAACCCATTGTGTTCTAGGTTAGCTTCTCCGCCCGGCGCTACCTTGCCAAACGGACATAGTGGCTTATGTGAGTATTCTGGGGCGGGGTGGAAGGGGTCGCTACTGGCCTGGGGATGGCGGGGCCTCCCGTGGGGCGGCTTGGGGCCCCCCCGCGCCGCTCCCTTCAGAAGGTCCGTCGTGGCGGTCGGCGCCTCAGGCGAAGTCTGTCTCCTCGCAGCTCTTCGCAGCCATCCCCTCCGAGGGGACAAGAAGGGAGATGGGGACCGCCCTTGTCTGAACGGGGACATGGAAGTCAGGAAGAGCTGCCGTTCCAGGAAAAACCGATTTGAGAGCGTCAACCAGAGTTTATTGTTTGACCAGCTCGTCAACAGGTAGGAATGAGCCCTTTCTGCCTCGTGCCTTTACCACCCCGAGGCTCAGGGCCCGGGCAGGAGCTCCCCGACCTCTCAGACGTTCTCCCCAAAGGGTGCGGGTGTTCCTGCGGAAGGGCCCCAGCGCTGCGGCAGCCTCTCCTCCTTAGAAAGAAAGCGGGCCTGCTCGGGGGCTTCTTCAGGGCTCCCACCGGGTGAACCCCACCTCTCACGTTGGGCCTCTGGGCACTCGGCCCCGGCCCTGGCTGCCAGGGCAGCTCGTGGGGGACGTCGTGGGCCCGAAAAGGGGCCCCGGGCAACCCGCTGGAGTTGGAGGCTGCGGTCTGACTTTGGAAGGGAGGCTTCCAGAGCCTTGAGGAGTGTGCAGCAGGCCAGCCGCTCGGACCCTGACCGGCAGCCTCTGCTCCCGTGTCTTTAAAGCACCGCCGAGGCCGTTCTGCAGGAAATGGACAATATCAACATCCGGCGGAATAGGCGATCCGGTGAAGTGGAGAGGCTGCGCATGTGGACCGACACAGAGTTTGTATGTTTCTGGCAGGGCCCCATGGCTTCTCAGGGTGACTGGCTTCCTCCCTCCCTCCCTCCCTCCCTCCCTCCTTCCTTCCCTCCCTCCCTCCCTCCCTCCCTCCTTCCTTTTTTCCCTCCCTCCTTCCTCCCTCCCTCCCTCCCTCCTTCCTCCCTCCCTCCCTCCCTCCTTCCCTCCCTCCCTCCCTCCCTCTCTTCCTTCCTTCCTTCCTCCCTCCCTCCCTCCCTCCTTCCTCCCTCCCTCCCTCCCTCCTTCCTCCCTCCCTCCCTCCCTCCTTCCCTCCCTCCCTCCCTCCCTCCTTCCTTCCTTCCTCCCTCCCTCCCTCCCTCCCTCCCTCCCTCCCTCCCTCCCTCCCTCCCCCGCCAGTGTCTCCTCTTGGGGGTGGCTCCTTGCCCGGGGGGCCTAGGGCAAGATAGGGATGGGGTGGGGTGTCAGCTGTACCTGCCAGGGCCTCTGGCAGAGGGCATAGAGCAAGGCAGCCCCCTCTCTCGGCAGAAGGGAGGGCACCGCCTCACTCTTGGGGGAGGAAAGCTGAGGCACAGGGTAGGTGACTTGTCCACAGCCTCGCAGCAAGTGTCTGCAGCGGCGTTTGAGCCCACCCTGCCAGGCCCCCCACGAGGGCCCCCTGCCCCCAGTCTGCGTGCGGGCCTGCAGGGCAGCTTGAGAGCGGGGGCCGCCTCTGCTCATTCCTTTGCTTTCTGGCAAAAGGAGAACATGGACATGTATTCGAGAGTGAAGAGGCGAAGGAAGTCCCTGAGGAGGAACAGTTACGGCATCCAGAACCACCACGAAGTGTCCACTGAGGGCGAAGAGGAAGGTTGGTGTCGGCCGGGCGGGCCCCGGGGGGGGGGGGGGGGGGCGGCAGCCTGGCCAGGCCCCGGCCTGCTCCGGCCGTCCGAGGCTCGCCGGGCCCCTTGGGGTCGGCGGCTTCCCCCGGAGACCTCCGACGGGGCCTTCCTTGGGGCGGGAAGCCCCGGAGCGCCTCTTGCTGCTCCTGCCCTGCCGGGCTCGGCTCCTCGGGCCGGGGTGGGCTGGCCGGACGCCGCCAGGAGCGCCGAAGAGGCTGGGGGGGGGGGGCTTCCCGCTGTGCTCTGGGGCCGGGCCGGTGACGACTCGGCTCCGTTCAGAGTCTCAGGAGGAAGATGCCGACCTGGAAGCGGAGGAGGCCGAGGGCGAGGAGGAGAACGACCGGCCCTACAACCTGAGGCAGAGGAAGACGGTGGAGAGGTACCAGGCTCCGCCCATAGGTGAGGGCGCCCGGGGCCTCTGAGCACCCTGCGGGGCCGGGCGGGTTCAGGTCTGGCCTCTGACCTCGCTGGGCCCCCCCCCCCCCCCCCCGGCAGCATCCTCTGGGCCCTCCCCAGCCTGCTGCCCCCGCTGCGTGCCAGGCCTGGCTCACGGCGCGGCGCTCTCTCCTAGTGCCGGTTCACCAGAAGAAGCGGGAGAGCGCCCTGTTCGACATCCACCGGTCCCCCGCCCGGAGGAGCCACATCAGGTGAGCCTGCGGCCTCGGCGGCTCCCGCGGCGCCCCCCGCCCGGCACGGGCCTCCCCTGCTTTTTGGAGGAGGCCTTGCTGGGAGCCTGCATCTGGGGCCGCCCCTGCTCCTCGCGCCGCCCGCTTCCTGGGCGCCGCGCCCCGCTCGTGAGGAGAGGCCCCCTCCCGGCCGTCTCTGTCCGTGCGCTCCGGGCACGTCCGAGGCTTGCAGGGGCGGACAGGAGACGATCCCGCCTGCACGGTCCTTCTGCCCCCCTTTGGGGCGCCGCTCCTCTGGGGGACGCCCTCTTCCTTGGCTCCCCCCGCCGAGCAAAGGCCCAGGGACCGCCCGAAGCGTGCCAGGGGGGGCCGCCGTGATTGACGCCCCGGGACGTCCCCTCCCTGCCCACTCCGGAGGATCCGTCCCCCCCTCCCCTGCCCTGCAGTCAGCTTCGGCCTGTCCAGAGGCCTCTCCGCGGCCGCGGGGGCTCCAGGGCGCCCTCTGTCTCTCGTGGGCGCCCCCTGGGCTCTCAGCGGCCGCGGGGGCTCCAGGGCGCCCTCTGTCTCTCGTGGGCGCCCCCTGGGCTCTCAGCGGCTGCGGGGGCTCCAGGGCGCCCTCTGTCTCTCGTGGGCGCCCCCCGGGCTCTAGGCGGCCGCGGGGGCTCCAGGGCGCCGTGCTCGCCCCCTCCTGCGGCTGGCGACGGCCGGGCTCGTGCCGGGTGTCTCGGCTCTCGGGGCTTCTGATCGGGGTTTGCTCCCGTGAGCAGGAGGAAGAAACACGCCATCCACAGCAGCGACACGACGTCCTCCGACGAGGAGCGCTTCGAGCGGAGGAAGTCCAAGAGCATGGCCAGAGCCAGAAACAGGTGGGCGAGGCTGCGGGCCGGAGCGCCCCGGGGGCAGCCTGCGGCCAGAGCTAGAGCGTCCCGCCAGGCGGAGGGAGAGCCGCGCTCTTGAGAGGGAGGCTCCGCAGCAGGGGAAGCGCAGGGAGTCAGCCGGAGGAGATCGGGGGGCGGGAAGGCCTCTCGGGGAGAGCTTGGAGGGGCTCCGGGACAGCAGCCTGGCCGTGGGCCGCTCTGGAGGAAGGCGCTGGGAAGGGCAGCAGCTGCTCGGGCCGTGCCACGGGGTCGCATGACGGGCCGGCGGTGCGTTGGGTGGACGGAAGCCCGTCGTCTCTCTGGGCGCGCTCGGCCGTGGGGGGGCCCTGGCGCCCCCCGAGACGGACGGCGACGGGCCCTCCCTCACGGGCCGTGCTTCCCGCAGGTGTTTGCCGATGAACTTCCGAGCGGAGGACTTGGCGAGCGGCATCCTTCGAGAGCGCGTCAAGGTGGGGGCCAGCTTGGCCGACGTGGACCCCATGATCCTCGACAAGTCGGTAGGTCCCCCCGGGCGTGGGCCTGTTTTCCTACGTCCTTCTCTGCCCTCCTAGCCTGGCACCCATAGCTGCGAAGTGAGGCGAGAGACGGCTTCCCTATTGCCAGCTCTTCTTCTGATTTGGGCCACGTTGGTTCCGTTTCTGCAGAACCCGCGCTGTGGCCCTCCATCTCGTTTTGTCGCGGATGCTCGCCCCTCCGTAGGTCTTTGCGGGCAGCCTCTCCCCTGTTGCCCTGATTTGCTCGCCCCTTTTTGTCGGGAGCGTGTGCCCGTTTGGAGCTCATCTTGGCATATGGGGGAGCTGTTGGGCCACATCTAGTTATTGCCCGGCCTTCCCAGGGAGTTTTGGCCGGGAGCGAGTTCTTGCTTCCACAGCTGGGCTCTTCGGGTTCATCAGCCACAAGATGACTGCGTGAGTTGACTGCTGACTGGCGGTCGGCCTCATCAGGCCGTCCCATTGGGCGGGCACGCTCTCTTGGCCAGTGCCCGCTTGTTCTGATGATGGCCGCTTCGGGGTACAAAATGGAGGTCTGCTATTGCTGTCCGGCCCCCTCCATTTGCTTTGCTTTCCTCGATGGGCTTGAACTTTGTCCCTCCAGGTGAATTTTGGGGTTATTCTGTTGGCAGTTTGATGTGGCTCTGAACAAGCAGATTAACGTGAATTCTGTTTGTGTGGAGAGTGTTTTGTAGTTGGGTTCACATGACGTCCGGTTCCTGTGTGCATCTTGGCAGGTAGACTCGCATGCCTTCTCTGCAGTGTTAGTTCCAGGGTAGAAGAGAGGTAAGGACTAGGCAGTGGGGGTTAAGTGACTTGCCCAGGGTCACACAGCTGGGACGTGTCTGAGGCCAGTGTCTACTTGAACATTTTTATTAATTCGTTCATTCAGAACATTTTCCCATGGTTCCATGATTCACATTCTTTCCCTTCCCCCAACCATAGCCAGTTCCACTGGGTTTTCCTTGTGTCATTGATCAAGACTGATTTCCATATAACTGCTACTTACCCTGGGGCGATCTTTTAGAGTCTCCATCCCCCATCCTATCCCCATCACCCATGTGTTTTGCTCTGCCTTTCTGCTCCCCCAGTTCTTTCTCAGGAGTCCCTGAGGCCAGATTCTAAACCAGGACTTCCCTTCTCTACTTGTGACTTCAATCCACTGAGCCACTAAGCTGCCCCTCTGCGGTTATTTTAAATGGAATTTCTCTTTATAGCTTTTCCTTCTGTTTTCAAATGTTCTTAACATGTAGAAATGTTGATGATTTGTGAGTTTATTTTATATCCTGCAACTTTGTACTCGCCTAAATCCATTCTGGTCAGAGGTACGATCTTTGCAGAATCTCCTCGTTGTTTTTACCTGTTTTTCGCATTGGCATTCATTAAGGACCATAGTCTGTAGTCTTCTGTTTCTGCTGTCCCCAGTTTAGGTGTCAAAACCTTTTATTTATGTGTCTTGGAAAGACTGTGGTCGGACTCTTTTACCTCTCTTTTTTTTTTTCCAAATAGTTTATATCGTATTAGAATTACTTGTTTTTCCAGTGTTTGGTAGAATTCCTTTGTAAGCCCATCTGTTCCTGTCCCCCCACCCCCCCACCCCCTTAGGGAGCTCATTTGTGGCTTATTCAATTTCTAATTCCAAGATAGGGTTATTTAAGTGTTCTTCTGTTAATTTGGGCAGCTGATATTTTTGTAAACATTCATCCATTTCATTTAGGTGATATTGGGCAAGATAACTCCCAACTATTGCTTTACATTCTTCTTCTTTGGTTGTCATCTCCACCCTTCTCATTTTTTGATACCAATAATTTGTTTTTCTTAGCTCTTCTTTTTAATCAAGGTAACCAGTGGTTTAGCAATGTTATTGTTGTTGCCCTTTTTCCCTTCAAAAAACCAGCCCTTAGTTTTTATTTATTAATTTTTTACTTTCAATTTTGTTAATCTCTCCTTTCATTTTTCAAGATTTATATTTTTGTGTTTAGTTGGGAGTTTAAAATTTATTCTTTTTCTAGTTTTAGTTGCATGCCCTTTCTCTCTCATTGATGTTTAGAGATATGAAATTTCCCTTAAGTACTGCTTTGGCTACATCCCACAGATTTTGATATGTATCCTTATTGTCACTGGCATATTTTAATGAAATTGGTAGTTTCTGTGCTTTGTTCTTTGACTCACTTATTTGTTAGGATAAGATTATTTAGTTTCTAATTAAGTTTTAATCTATGTTTCAGTGGCCCTTTATAGAATATTATTTTTATTCCATTTTGGTTCAGAAAGCCTTCATTTACAATTTTTGCTTCTCTATGTTTATTTGTGAGGTTTTTTTATGCCCTAAAATAGGATTGGTTTTTATGAAATCATGTATAGCTTGAAATAAGTATACTCCTATTTTTTTTTCATTCAATACTACATTCAGTATTCTCTACAGGTCTGTTATATCTAACTCTTCTAAAATTATATTTATCTCCTTAATTTCTTACTTTATTTTATAGTTAGATTTATCTAGTTCTCAGAAAGGTAAATTGAAGTTCTCCACTGATATGGTTTTACTATTTCCTCCCATAATTCATTTAACTATATATACCTTTAAGAATTTGAATGAGTTGTGGTTTGGTATATATGTTCAGTATTGATATTAATTCATTAATTCATAATACCTTTTAGCAAAGTGTAGTTTCACTGATTAAATCCTTTTATTTAATCAGTTTTTGTTTTAGCTTTGTCTGAAATCATCATTGTCATCCTTTTGCATTTTTATTTCAGCTGATGCATAATAGATTCTGCTCTAGCACCTTATTTTAACTCTGTGTGTTTTTCCAGTATGTTTCTTGTAAACAAATATTTTTGTGGTTTGGTTTCTGATCTAGTCTGCTATCCTCTTCTGCTTTATAGGTGAGTTCATCCCATTTACATTCACAGTTATAGTTGCTAACTATTTCTCTTTGATTTTCTTGTATTTATTTTTGCTACTGACCAATGTGTCTCTCAGGCAGCTAGGTGGCACAGTAGGTAGAATGGCAGGCCTGGAGTCTTGTAGACCAGGGTTCAAATCCAACCTTACTCAGATATTTACTAACTTTGTGATCCTAGGCAAGTTACTTGAGAAAACCTACTTTATCTTTTTATCCCCAATTACATTTAAAAATAATTTTTAGCATTTGTTTTTTAAATTTTTGAATTCTGCACTAGTGGGGGATGATCAGGAAACAAAGGTTGACAGGTAACTGAGAGGGAGGGAACAGATAAAGAGAAACACCACTTCCCTCCCAGGCAGAGCCGTCCTAGAGAAGGTGAAATTAATCAATGTCCAGAGCTGAAGAGTAAGAGGAAATCCCCTTCAATCTCTGGTTTCTGTTCTCTTCTTTGGATGATCGTTATCTGTGATCCCTTCAGTACATGAAGAATGAGATATTTACTTTTTCTTTAAGTTATAAGATCTATTTATTAGTTGATAAGTCTGGAATGGTAGGTTAGGGTAGAGGGAAACAGGAAGTCCCTATTCTATTTTCTACCTAAAGTTTCTTCTGGGGTTGAGGCCCAGGTCTAGGGACCTAAATCCCAGAAGACCTCAGGACCTTTGTGGAATCAGGTTGGTGTAATTTCCTGAGATAGAGATACAGCTTTGAAGAATGTCTTTGGGGTGGATAGTCTCTTGCCTTCCCCCAAGGGAAAAAGTCTCTACAGCCACCACTTATAAGGAAAGATGGTTAATCTGGGTCTCTTCAGATCAATGAGGGATTATAGCAAGATAAGATCAGCAAGGTTGCTCCTTCCCCTCTCAGTTCAGAAGGGACAAGAAGGTATTTTTTCAACTGTCCACCTGCTTTTCTTAGCTGGAGATTCCAGTCCCATCCCCCATTAACAGCCAAAGTTCTATTTCCTTCTTGCATGAGATTTCATTGTAAAAGCCATTCTTTGCAATATATTGTGTATCTCTCTCATCCACAATTCCAAATTTCCGCCTTTTTTTCCTTCCCTTCCCTTCCCTTTTCCTGAGATGATAAACAATTTGACAGAGATTATACAAGTGTTGTCATGCAAAACGTATTTCCATATTAGTTCATCATAAGTCTATTGGAATTGTCTTGGCTCATCATATTGCTGGGAATAGCTGTTATTCATAGTTTATCATCTTTTATTATTGCTGCCACTGTGTGCAATGATCTGGTTCTGCCTACTTCACTTTGAATCAGTTCATACATGTCTTTCCAGGTTTTTCTGAAATATTCCTGGTCATCTTTTCTTAAAACAGTAATATTCCATCATAATCATATGTCACAACTTGTTCAGCCATTCCTCACAAAAGCTGCAATAAAGTTTTTGTACATATGAATCCATATGTATGTGTGTGTGTATTTCCCTCTTTGAACCTGTTCTAATGAGAATAAGGTTCAAACGTTGCCCACCGCCCACAGCCACTTCCTATTCTACTGTAAAAACTCTTCCTTGTATGATCTTTTCTGTGAGAGAATTTCCCCCATTTTTTCTCTTCTTCCTTCCTCAGTGCCTTCCACTTTCCCACCCTTTCATTCTTTTTTATGAGATCATCCCAAAATAATTGGTTCATACCTGTGCCTCCTGTGTATGTAGACTCCTAAGTGCCCTAATAGTGAAAAATCTTAGGGGTATCATCTGCCTTAACTAGGAATATAAACAATTTAATATTATCGAGTCCCTTATTCTTTCCCTCTCATTTTTAAAAAAATTTTTTTATGCTTCTCTTGAGTCTTGTATTTGAATGTCAGATTTTCTATTTATCTCTGGTCTTTTTCATTAGGAATACTTAATTCTTTTATTAAATATTCATTTTTTTCACCACTGAAGGATTATTCTCACTATTGATGGATAAGTGTAAGAGTTAAAATTGTTTTTGGTCAAATTAAGTGTTATAAAAAGTTGTTGTGGTTGCTGTTTATAAAAATTAACTCTTTGAGTCATGAGGCTGTTACTAGCTTTAGTAGTTTTATTATAGCAAGGTAGAGCTAGTAAAGTAAGGGAAGTGTAGGAGGGAGGTAGAAAACATTGCCTTGCTAAGTACCCTATAATTGCCAATCTGAATGAATTCAGCTTGACTCCAAGACAGGCTCCCTCAGGTCCCAATCTTCAACCAGAAGAGCGGGAGAATCTCCTCCAGGTTCCAATCTCCAGGTTGAAGTCCATGAGAGTCTCTTCAGCCCAAAGTCACCAACCCAGAATCTCTCCTTCAGCAGAATCCCTCCAACATAGAAGTCCCTGTTCAGTTCTCTGGTCTTGTCTTTTGTAGCCCTTTTCCCACAGCATTTCCTGTCTTTCTGGTTTCTGCTTCCTTTCACTGTGGGTTGGTCTATCACATCTCAGGAACCAATCATAGTTTCTTAATTTGCCTGGCACTGCTTGGGCAGTGCTTGTGGGATCCCCTTCTGGTCTTTGAGGGTGTGAACTTCCTTTTCTAGTAAAAGGTTCTCCAAGTATTTGACTAACTAAGTGTGAAAGGAGGAGCACTCCAAGTTCTTGATTGATTAAGCTAAAACAAGGGAGGATAATTCCATCTCACAGTAGTTGTATTGGTTGTGTTCTAGTTCCTTTGCCCACCGGAATATTGTATTCCAAGCCCTCTGCTCCTTTAATGTAGCTACATCTTGTGTGATCTTGGTATTTGAATGGTTTTTTCCCCCCTAGTTATTTGCATTATTTTATTTTTGAACTGAGAGCTTTCGGAATTTAGTTAAAATATTTCTGGGAGTTTTCATTTTGGGGTATCTTTTAAGAGGTGATTGGTGGATTCTTTCAATTTCTGTTTTACCTTCTGGTTCCAAGATTGGAGTAGTTTTCTTTGAAAATGTCTTGATCTATGATGTGTAGACTCTTTTCTTGATCATGGCTTTCAGGTAGTGCAGTAATTCTTTGATTTATTTTCCAGTTGTTTTTCCAATGAGATATTTCACATTTTCTTCTTTTTTTAAAAGTCCTTTAACTGCATTTCATTGTTTCCTGGAATCTCAGGGAGTTAGATCTTCCACTCAGCCAATTCTAATTTTTAAGAAATTATTTTTGTCAGTGTTGCTTTGCACCTTTTTTTTCCTGGCCATTTGGCCAATTCCAATTTTTAAGGAGTTATTTCCTTCAGTCATTTTTGTGCCTTTTTCATCTACGCTGTTAACTTCATTTTCATGATTTTCTCTCATTGTTCTCTTTTTTGTTCAGTTTTTCCTCTACCGTTCCGATTTACTTTTCAAACTTTTTTTTGTGCTCCTTTTAAGAAATCTTATTAGCTCTTCTAGAAATGTGTTTTGGGCTTGGGTCTCCTCTGTATTTTTCTCTGAGGCTTTGCTGGTTGTCATCTTCTGAGTCTGTGCCTTGGTTTTTTCTGTCACTGGAGTAGCTTTTTATGATCAGGACCTTTTTAATTGTTTCTTCATTTTAATAAGCAGCTCTTTCATGATGCTGAGCTTTCTTCTAGAACTGGTCTCTGCCCACCTGGGGAGTTGGCAGCACCGTATGGCCGTCTCTATCCTTTTGCTGCTCCCACAGCTCATTGGGGACCCATCGGGTCCCTTCTGGGCTGGGCTGTGGTCCTTACTGAGGTAAGACCGTTGCTCCTTTCTCAACTCAGAAGTGGCTAACGGGCAGCGGAGTTGCCAGATTCCCTCCACAGGAGGCCTCTCGGGACTTCTTCCTAGTTAGCTTGCTGCACGCAGCTGGCGTCATGGGCGGCACTACTGCTTTGTCTGTGCTCCTGCCCAGGCCTCACCCTCGGCTCTTGTTTCAGTCTTACCAAGCTGCCCCGAGCCCAGAAAACGGATTGCTGTGACTTTCAGTTGGCTTCCCTACTCAGAATTCACTTGATGGCATTTTTAGATTTCTGTTGGGGGAGCCCCCCCCCCCCCCCACGTCTCGACTTTTCCCAGGGGCTCTCTTGAGCCTTTACTGTCTAGACTTGCTTTTTTGGAAAGATCGTTTTGACGGGAGCTGAAGACAGACTGGTGTGGGCAGAGACTTAGGCGGCTATTCGGTGACCCGGGCACGAGGCGACGAACGCCTGGGCCCCAGTGGGGTCCGTGTCAGGGCAGAAGGGGGTGTGGTGGAGACTTGCTGCACAGGCGGACTCAGCAGGCCTCGGCACCCGGGGGAGGCGTCGGGGGCCAGAGAATCGGCCGTCCGAGACGGCTCTCTGGCTGGGGGCCTGAGGGAAGGCGGGAAGGAGGAGGAGGGATGGCTTCTGGGCTCTCTTTTGGCCGTCCTCGTGGAGATGGCGACTGGAAGTGAGGCCTGGAGGGCCGCAGGGACTTTGGGGCAGCATCCTCAGCAGAGCGGTGGTCATTGGGGAGATGGCGCAGGGAAGGAGGCCGGGGGAGGCCCAGCCCAGGGGCCCAAAGGGAAGAGAGTTCCCAGGAGAGCTTCTGGGGAGGGTGGTGGCTGGCAGGGTGCGGCTGGGGCTCTCTCGGAAGGAGCAGTCACGGAGAGTGTGAAGAGCTGTTCTTGCTCAGCTGGGCCAGCACGGCCAGGCAGACGGACAGACAGCACGGCCAGCACAGACAGACAGACAGACAGCACGGCCAGACAGACAGCATGGCCAGGCAGACGGACAGACAGCACGGCCAGCACAGACAGACAGACAGACAGCACGGCCAGGCAGACAGACAGACAGCACGGCCAGACAGACAGATAGCATGGCCAGGCAGATGGACAGACAGACAACACAGACAGACAGACAGCACGGACAGACAGCATGGCCAGCACAGACAGACAGACAGCACGGCTAGACAGACAGACAGACAGCACGGCCAGGCAGACAGACAGACAGCACGGCCAGACAGACAGATAGCATGGCCAGGCAGACGGACAGACAGACAGCACGGCCAGGCAGACAGACAGACAGCACGGCCAGCACAGACAGACAGACAGACAGCACGGCCAGACAGACAGACAGCACGGCCAGACAGACAGCACAGACAGCACGGCCAGACAGACAGACAGACAGCACGGCCAGCACAGACAGACAGACAGCACGGCCAGCACAGACAGACAGCACGGCCAGCACAGACAGACAGACAGCACGGCCAGCACAGACAGACAGCACGGCCAGACAGACAGACAGCATGGCCAGGCAGACGGACAGACAGCACGGCCAGCACAGACAGACAGCACGGCCAGACAGACAGACAGCATGGCCAGGCAGACGGACAGACAGCACGGCCAGCACAGACAGACAGACAGACAGCACGGCCAGACAGACAGACAGACAGCACGGCCAGACAGACAGATAGCATGGCCAGGCAGATGGACAGACAGACAACACAGACAGACAGACAGCACGGACAGACAGCATGGCCAGCACAGACAGACAGACAGCACGGCTAGACAGACAGACAGACAGCACGGCTAGACAGACAGACAGCACAGACAGACAGACAGACAGCATAGACAGACAGACAGCACGGCCAGCACAGACAGACAGACAGCACGGCTAGACAGACAGACAGACAGACAGCACGGCCAGCACAGACAGCACGGCCAGACAGACAGACAGATAGCACGGCCAGACAGACAGACAGACAGCACGGACAGACAGCCTGGCCAGCACGAGTACTTAGGCAGACGGACTTCCAGAGGAACGGAGACAGAAAACTGAAAGAACCCCAGCTAGGAGAGAGCCAGTGACGTCCCAGAGGAGAGACTCCCAGAGCCCGAAGACCTGAGAAGTCTCGAGCTAGTCAGAGAAGAAAACAGAAAAGCGCGAGAGCTCAGCTAGTCCCTTTGGAGCCCCGTGGGGGGGGGGGGGGGGCAGCAGCCAAACAGAGCGATAGACTGGAGTCCCTGTTGGAGGTCGCTGTCCGGCCTGTCCGTAAAATGTTAGCCGAGAGGCCAAAGCCATCAAGGCGGGCCCGAGTGGGCGTCGTTGCCTCTCGAGGAGCCTCTCGAGACCCGCCGACCACCCGCAGGCCGAGAGCCGCGACACGGAGGAGCTTTGCTCAAGACAGCGCCGGGGCGTGCACGCCCTGGGCCCCGCCTTCTCTTCGCGGGCCGCCGAGCCTCCTTCCTGCTGGGCTTCTTAGCCCTGACGCCGGCCTTTCTCCTCCTCCTCCCCAGGTGCGTTTCGACAGCATTGGAGGCCTGAGCCATCACATCCACGCACTCAAAGAAATGGTGGTGTTTCCGCTACTGTATCCCGAAATCTTCGAAAAATTCAAAATCCAGCCTCCCAGGTAGGTGGAGCCTCTGTCTGGCCCTGCTGGTTAGGACCCGGGCAGCGGGCAGGCCCGTCCCAGGAGGGCCTTTCTCCGGCCGCCCACGGCTCACGGCCACGCTCTGGCTCTCCTTCCCCAGGGGCTGCTTGTTTTATGGTCCGCCCGGCACCGGGAAGACCCTGGTGGCCAGAGCGCTGGCCAACGAGTGCAGCCAGGGAGACAAGAAGGTGGCTTTCTTCATGCGCAAAGGGGCCGACTGTCTGAGCAAGTGGGTCGGGGAGTCTGAGCGGCAGCTTCGCCTGCTCTTTGACCAGGTAACGGAGGCCCAGGAAACCTTCTCCGCTCTGGGGAGAAGCCCGCGTCTTGGCCAGGGAAGGAGAGGGTCGGGGGGCTCCCTTCTGGGGTGCAGGAAGGCCCTGGGCTCCCGCCTGGCCTGTGTCTCCACGGGGGAGGCTGAGTGTGTGGAAGCGAGCTGCGTGAGGTGAGGAGAGGAGAGGAGAGTCCCGGACAGGGCACAAAAGGGGGGCCAGAGCATTCCTAGGAAGACCCTAGAGACGCCCCCGCCTGGCCAGGGCAGCAGTGCTGTCGGGCCAAGCCCTGGCCCTTTCCTCCAGGGCTCCCCTGTGTCACAGCAGCAGCATCGACTGATACTGAGCTCCAGGGCGAACAAAGCAGTGTCAGTCACAGAAAAGACAGGAGCTGGGCTTGGCCGGCTCTTAGAGGGACCCCCTGAAGATGGGGAGCACTGGGGGGCTCTGCCCCCCAAGCTGGCCCAGAGCCCCCCCCCCCCCCCCCCCAGCACAGTGGCTTGTGGGGATGGTGTGTCATCCTGGGCTGCCCAGAGGCCCTCCTCTGGGTGCTAAGCGTAGCTCTAGGCTCCCCGATGTAAGGCCACCCCAGGGGGCACCAGAGAAGCAGGGACTTGGGGCAGCGGGGGTCACCATCCTGCTCAGCCTCAGACAGCCAAGCTGGGTGCCATTTTAGGAAGGCTCACATCCTGGAAGCACCATCCCAGCTGGGGCCAGGCTTGGGCCATGGGGGGGGGGGGTGGTGGTGGAATCTGCCACGAGCCGCTCTGCTGTCCATTGTGGCTGCCTCCCAATGGGCTCGGCCCCGGGTGCTCCCTGACTGTCTTTCCTCCCCAGGCCTACCTGATGAGGCCCTCTATCATCTTCTTCGACGAGATCGACGGCCTGGCCCCAGTCCGATCCAGCAGACAAGACCAGATCCACAGGTAATGAGCATGGCGGAAAGGGGAGACCGTCTGGGCCTCTGGGACTTACGGAACCCTGGGCCGGGCAGAGCTCTCCTGGCACCATTTGTTGGCAGCATAGCTGCGGCCATTTGGGGGTGACCCAAGGCCAGCTTGGCTCCCCCCTCGCGCAGGAAGTCACGGGGAGCTGCCAGCCAGTGGGATGTGGCCCTGGGACAGCAGTGAGGCCTGCCTGGGGCCCAGCAGCATGGGGCTCTGGGACACTTGAGCCTTCGAGCTCCACGTTTCTGCTGGCCACGGGAAGAGGACAGCTGGAGCTCTGGTCTCGTTGTCCCCGGGGCTTGTCTTGGGCGGCGGTGGCCTGAGGAGGAAAAGAGCCTTGGGCTGTAGGACGGGGAGGCCTACGCCCCCCTCCCTCCCTCCACCTGGGCCTGTAAACCTCAAAATTTCTTAGACTTATAAATGTTGGAAATTTCACCATTGGGAAATTTCATACTTGACAAATTCCCTATTGATAGTGGGTCTTGACTATTGGAATGTGAACCCCTTTGGCATGGGAGGTTCTTCCTCCTCCCTTCTTAAGATTACTTTAGGACAGAAACCTTTTGCTGAACAATGGAAAGGACTTTGACCTATGCTTAAGCATAGAACAGGAATTTCTTTGAGTCATGATTGATTTTAGAATTGATACAATGGAGATACTTGGAATCAATCTCCACCCTACTCAGTCCTAACAGGATTGAGGAAGGGCTGCAGCATAGATCAAAATTTAATTATTCCAATCTCCACCCTACTCAGGTTAACAGGATTTAGAAAGGGCTGTAGCAAAGGATCAAAGATTTAATTATTTGAAAATATGACCTTCAACAGACATGTGCAAAGCCAGAGACCTCTGGGCGGTCCTGGGTTAAGCTAGAGCCTCCATTGGCACAGGGAAATTGATGGACAGTGATTGGTAGATGTGAGGACTGAGGGGAGGGAACTTGGATGGTTTCCTTAAAGATCCAGGGGGGTCTGAGGACTCGGGGTGGTGGAGGAGTTGGCCGGAGTGGTTGTGGTGTGCTCTGAGTTTGCATAGAAGGTCCCTCCCCAGCAAATTTAAAGGGGAGTCAGGCATCAAAAGGAAGGAGTGTTGTACCTCTAGGGGTCCTACAGACACCATTCTAGGGGGAAATCTTTTAACTCTTTGGGTTATTCCTGATACTCCCATTACATTCTCTGAGCCAACAGAATAACATTGTAAATCAGGTTTTCTCTTTAATACAGACCAGGAAGCTCCGGTGTCTAATAGACAATCATAATAGGTGTTACCCACCTTTAAGGTCACATGGGGCTCACATTCCAATAGCCAAGACCCACTATCAGTAGGGAATTTGTCAAGTATGAAATTTCCCAATGGTGAAATTTCCAACATTTATAAGTCTAAGAGGCCCTTAGCCTCAGCCCAGGCTCGTTCACCCGCCCTCGGGAGCCCCTGGGCCACTTGCTCTCGGAATGTTGTTGAGAAGGGGGCGGCCCCAGCTTCAGCCCTTCTTCTCCTCTAGTTCCATCGTGTCCACCCTCCTCGCCCTCATGGACGGCCTGGACAACAGGGGAGAGATTGTCGTCATCGGTGCTACCAACAGGCTGGACTCCATCGACCCAGCGCTCAGGAGGCCTGGCCGCTTCGACCGGGAGTTCCTCTTCAACCTGCCCGACCAAAAGGTGAACCCTGGAGGACTTCTGGGTGGGGGGGTCTGTCTGTGTGGAGCCTGGAGGTTCCCCTCCCCGCTGGGCCTCCGTCTGGCCTCTGGCCTGAGCGGGGCTTGTCTGCTGGGAAGGGCCAGCGCCCAGGGGGTCCCGGCGCGATAGGCTTCTCCCTCGAGATTCCGGACGTCAGCCATGCTGTGGGGCAGCTGCGTGGCTCAGTGGGTGGAGCCAGGCCTCGAGGTGGGCGGTCCTGGGTTCCAGGACGGCCTCAGAGACGCCGCTCTCGCTCCCTCCCACTCTTGGTTCGTGCCCTCACGTGAACGGGCGGCGTCCGCGGCCACGAGGGGCTGGGCAGAGATGCTGCCGAGGCCGTGTCTCCGCTGGGCCGTTCCTCGGTGGCCCGGCCACGTGCGCGTCCTCTCGGGAGCTTCTTCGGAGCAGGGTCGGTGTGAGGGACGGTCCAGCGGCGGCCCCTGGCCTTGGACTCTCCTCGTCCCTCGTCCTCCTTTCCCCCTTGCTGCTGCCATGGCCGCCGCGGCCTTCCCGTCCTGGGCCGCAGAGTCCGTCCGTCGGGAGGCGTGAGCTCCCCGTGCGGCCTCGCACAGCTCACGGCCGGCCTCAGCTCCTCCTGCGGCCAAAGAGGGGCGGCAGCCTCGGCCGGGCCGACCCCAGCTCGGAGCTCTCCTGGGCTCTGCGCGGCACGAGGCTCACATCCCTTCATCTCGCCCGGCTGTGTCCTGGGGACAGAGAGCCGGCCCACGGACGGGGGTCCTGGGTTCAAATCTGCCTCGGGCACGGCGCCTGACCCTATCGCCTCGCTCTCCCCACTCTTCTGCCTGGAACTGTGCGCAGCGTGGATTCTGGGACAGAGGGGGGGCTCGAGGCCCCCCCCGGCCACCCGCATCAGTGTCTGGAATGGGACCCGCAAATACCATTGGACTTGCAGGGGCAGGTGGGGGGGAGCATCGAAGGAGCCTCCACGCTGTGCCAGGCACGGCCGTTGAGCCTCATCCGCCGTCCACAGGAGCCCGGGGCTGGGCGCTCTTGTGCCCGTCTTATAGTCGAGGAGACCGAGGCCGGCGGAGGCTCAGGGGCCGGCCGGTGGGCCGCGTGAAGGGGCGCCGTTGACAGCCTTCGGAAGAATCCGAGAACGTCGGTGACGGCGATCCGGCCCGGAGGAGGCCCCCCGGCTCGGCACAGGAGCCGGACACGCCTGCACGTGGCGGCCTTCAGAGGAGGCCCGCGAAGTCCGCGGCGTTTGGGTTCGACACGCGGCGCGCTCGCGCTGCCTTGCTTGGGCGGAGCTCGCGCCTCTGCTGAGCCTCCCCTCCTCGGGGCTCCTCTGTCCCTCCGCTCTCCCTCCTGCGTGGCCGCTCTCGGCTCTCCTGCCCGGGATCTCGTCGGCCCTCGAGGCGCCCCGTCCGAGCTCTGCGGCTGCCGAGCGTCGCAGGATGCGGGCCGGGGAGCGCGGGCTTTGGCTCCCGAGACCGCTCGCCTTGGGCCGGGCCTCCCCTTGCCTGACCTCCGGCTCCTCGGCTCGCTTTTCGGGGCCTTCCTGGCCTTTGTGCTCTTGTTCTGGGCAGCGACGGTGTCCTGGCAGGTTCGGGCGTCCCTGTCCAGGGGCTCCTGCTTGCTTCGAGCTTCCTGGGCGCCGTGATGGCCTCCTTCCTCGTTCGCCCGCTCGCTCTTCCAGCGAGCTCCTCGGTTGGGGCGCCGCTCGCTCCGGGCTCCCTTTGGCCGCCTTCTTGGGATGCTGAGGGCGGGTCAGCCCCGTGTCTTGGAGGGCAGCCCGGCCCAGGCCTCCACAAGGGTGCTTTCCCGGCCGAAGTCCGCCCACCGAGCCTTTGCCGATGGCAGCCAGCTCTCTTGGCTTTTCCCTGGCCGGATGTTCCGCTGCAGCGGCTGGGCGGCCCTTCCGGCTCAGAACCACCCGGCCGCCTTCCCTTTGAGGGCGGTTTCCGGCTCGGGCTGTTCCTCCGCAGGCCTCTGCCTGGACGGCCGCTGAGAGCTGAGACTCTGCCCTGCCGGGCCGCCCCGCGGGGTTCGGTGCCGTGTCCCGAGGACCCTCGGAGGAGACCGGAGAGGGGGAGAAGCGGGCCCTGCAAGGAGGACTGTGGACAGCAAGAGGGGGTGGCGAGGAGGCCGGCGAGGGCCTGGGAGCGCCTGGTGAAGGCGGGAAGAGCCCGCGTCTGTCTGGGGACCGAAGGGCGTTTGGCTGGGCGCACGGGGGCTTGAGTGGGGGAGGGGATCGGAGCGGAAGTGGGGTCGGCTGCGGGCAGGAAGCGAGGGTCAGCGAGCCGGAGTCGCCCGCGGGTGGGAGAGGGCCGCAGGAGGCCGGAGCGCCCGGAGCTCGCCCTGCTGACCAGGAGGAGGCCGAGAAACGCAGACACGCCGAATGCGGGGCCCGAGCGGACTCCCGTGCTCGAGGTGAAGCGAAGAAGGGCGCGACGGCCCGTCGTGCTCGTGGGCGAAGGCAGCCACGCAGGCCGGCCTGGTTGGAGGAGTCAAAAGGAGCCGCGTTTGCCGAGTCGTCCCAAAGGACGCCTCGATGTCAGACTGAAGCACGTGGAGTGGCCGTCTCCTGCGGGGCGCCCTCCTGTGGCTCGGGAGTCCGAAGGCCGAGGCGCAGTCTGTGGCACGCGGGGCCTGGCGGGACGGGAGCGGCGGCTGCGGCCGGGTGTCGGCGTTCACGCGCAGCGGCAAGACGTCGCCGTCGCTCATCTTCAAAGATGGCGGCCTGGTGAACGGGGGCTCGCCAGCGGCTTCTGGCAGAGGCAGCGAGTTCTAGTGGCTTTGGTGTCCTGCCAGCCCACTTCAAGTTGGACTTTAGCTGATCCTTGAATCTTCTCTTTGGCCGGCCTTGTTTCCCGAGTCCGGCTGACAGTTCACCGTAGAATACTGTCTTGCTACTCGCTGGGGGTCCGTGCGGAGGACGTGTCCAGACCGTCGTAGCTGGGCTTGGAGGACCTCGATGCGGGTGGAGTTGGCTCTGCCGAGGACTCCCTGGTGGGTGATTCGGCCCTGCCATCGGAGCCTCATGACGGACCGGAGGGGGCGTGGGGGGGATGGCTCCGCGCAGGAGCGAGCGGAGGACGCTGCGTTGTACACGGTGAGCCTCGTCGCAGTGTGCCAAATAGCATCACGTCAAAATTCTAGAAGGAAAATTCAAATACGTTTCAAGAGAGGAGCTGTCGTGACGGGGACCATCATTTACTTTTCTCAGACCTAGAAAAATAACAGCCCAAACCCCGAACCAGAAACGGAAGCTCTGAATAGAACCCTAGAAAAGCAGCGTGATTTCGAGACCAGTCGGAGCCCAGAGAATCGGAATGCTCATTTCTGAGCTGTCTGGCAGCTCCCCCAAATCGGCCTATCGAGGGGCACTAAATCCCGACAAGCAGAGGTCAAAGATCCAATGACAGAGCAGCAAACCATCTGACCAAAGGTATCGCGACGGGGTGACCGCGCGGCCGATTCCGGGCTGCTGCCGAATCCGCGTGTGGAAGGACCCTCGTCCCCGTTCCATCAGCAGAAGAGCGCCCGTCACTGAACTGAGGCGCGGCGCTTCTCCAAGAGCCCCCAGGAAAACCGGCGAGCGCATTCTGAGCTCAGAGGCGACGGCCGAGTCATGACCGAGAAAACCACCGACGAGTGGAGCTTCGGCACGTCCTCGGGGAAGGTGGGCCGGGCAAGGCGCTCTTCCAAGTCCGTGGCATTCACGGCCATGAAAGGGGGGAACGTGCCGCCGGCGCGCAGCAGCGAAGAGTCACGAGGCGCCTTTCCCTCGGCTCTGCCCGGGACACGGACCATCTCGATGGACCGGCTGGATGGCGAACGGCCTACAGATTGCCCAGATGAGTGGACGGCGTCCGCCCGCCTTGGAAAAAGAGGTCCAGTGAGGCACCCGGCAGCGCCCAGAGGGGGGAGAAGCTCCGGGGGGGCTCTGGCGGCACAAAGAGGGCCTTGTTGTCGCGGGTGCGGAGAAGGGGAGAGGAGGAGAGCCGCAGAGCTGCGGGGCGGCGCGTCCCCTGAGATGCTGGCCCGGACGCCAGCGCCGTGCCCAGAGCCTCCCGCCGGGACGAAGGGCCGCTACGGGAACGACTTCAACGGCATTTCGGTAATCGTGCCAAAGGCTCGGCCGGAGGCTGGACGACAGGGCCGGCCCGGAACCCGGGCTTCAGGAGCCGAGGGCGTCCCTTCGTGCCGGCACCAGGCGGGCAGCGGCGCGAGGCGAGGAGGCAGCCCGGACAGCCGGCTCAGGCCACGCGGAAACCCAGCAGTCTCCGAGCATGGTTTCCCGTCACGTGTCCGCCAAGGCTGGCGGGGATGCGTGCATGGAAGCAGGCTGTGGGAATGGGGCTAGCCCTCCCCGCGGCCTCGCCCTCCCCGCGGCCTCGCCCTCCCCGCGGCCTCGCCCTCCCCGCGGCCTCGGTGGCCTCGCCCTCCCCGCGGCCTCGGTGGCCTCGCCCTCCCCGCGGCCTCTTCGTCTCTTGGCAGGAGGAGCAGAAGCAGGCGGCCCCCTCGCCGGCCGTCTCTGCCATCCCGGGGAAGGTCTCTGCCCCCTCCCCCCGCTCTGCCCCCCGTCGTCCTGCGCAGTGCTTGTCTGGGGTTGGGCTGCCCCGGGGAGTGGTGGACGCGCCCCTAACCTGCCTGTGCTTTGCTCCCCAGGCCCGGAAGCACATCTTGCAGATCCATACCCGGGACTGGAGCCCCCGACTGTCGGAGCCCTTCCTGGGCGAGCTGGCCGAGAAGTGTGTCGGTGAGTGGCGCTCGGCCGTAGCTCGTGGGTGAGCCGCCTCGCTCGCCCTCCCCCCTTCGGAGGGCGCACAGAGGCGAGGCTGCGCCGCGTGTAGGGATGCGCCGCGCCGGGCTCCGCTTCCCTTTGCCGCCGCTCCTCTTTCCTTCTTTGTTCCCGAGTCGCGGATCCCACCGAGAGCCCTCGGGGCAGCGAGGGGCCCCGGAGCCGTCCCGGAGAGCCAGCGGAGCCGCCCGAGATGGCCCGGCGCTGGGCCGGCTACATCCCGACTGTCCTCTTCGTCCACAGGGACCTCCCCCGAAGCAGCCGCGCTCCGCTTCCGAGACCCCGAGCCTCGACGCCTGCGGCGGACGGGAGAGCGTAGCTGGCTCCGGCGCGGGGACCAGACAGCGGGCGCCGGGGCGGGGCCGCCGCCCTCTTTCCCCTGCGCGCTCTTCCGCTTTCCTTCTTGTTCTCCCTCGGCGGCGCCGCGGCCCGAGTCCGTGTGGGCAGCCCGGCGTCCTCGTCCGCCCGTCTTGCTGGCCCGGGCGCACGTCTTTGCGCGCCCCGTTCTAGCGGGAGCCCCCGGCTGTGGCCGCTCTTCCCGGGGTGCCCGCGGCCGGCCTTCGGAGGCCCGGCTCGGACCGCGCGTGTGCGCTCTCTTAGCTCCCGCCGCCTCGCCCTCGCGGGGCAAGGCCTGGGCGCGTGTGGGGAGAGGAATGGAGGGACCTGCTTAGCTGGACCGCCTGGCCCGGCGAGGCATCCGGGGCGGGGAGACGCTCGCTCGCTGCTCGCTGGCTCTGTGGGGCGCGCTTGGGTGCGGGCAGGGGCCGTCGTTCTGGGGGAGCCGCACCTTCTTCGCCTTCTCGCGTGTGTGCGGGCGCCCCGCAGCCCCCGACACCCCTCGGGGAGGGCTCCCCGCCCAGCGGCCCCGCTTTCTCCTCCTGGCGCCCGGTGCCCGCCGCCCAGTGCCAACCTGTGACAAGGGCTCGGCTTGGGCTCCCGCCGGGCAGATACGGGCAGGCCGCGCGGCACGTGACGGGGGCTCCCCGAGAGCCCTGAGAAGGGAGCGGCCGGGGTCCGAGGGCCGGATGTCCCCTTCCCCCGCGCTGGGGGTGGCCGCGGTCCAGCCGTCACTCAGATCCGTCTCCCACCAGTAGGGGGCGCCTGTGAGGGCCCCTGCGGACCCTTCAGGGGCAGGCGGGGAGCGGCGGAGGTGGGCCGGGCCGTGCGCTCCTGGCACCGGAGGGAGCCCCGCCACGGGGTGGGGGTGGCTGAAAGTCGAGGCCTGCTTCCTTCTTCCTGGGGGGGGGTGGGGGGGGGGCCTGGTCGCCGCAGGCCGCCTGTGCCGTCCGGCCTGGAGGAGGGTGTGGCCTCACGCCTGCGCTTCTGTCTCCCTGTGTGCCTTAGGCTACTGCGGCGCCGACATCAAGGCCCTGTGCACGGAGGCCGCCCTGCTGGCGCTGCGCCGGCGCTACCCGCAGATCTACGCCAGCAGCCACAAGCTGCAGCTCGACGTGTCCTCCATCGTGCTCAGCGCCCAGGACTTCCGCCTCGCCATGCAGAACATCGTGCCGGCCTCCCAGCGGGCCGTCACGTCCTCGGGCCACGCCCTGTTGCCCGTCGTCCGGCCGACTGCTGGAGAGGAGCTTCGAGCACATCCTGGCCGTCCTGCGGAGGGTCTTCCCTCACGCCGAGAGCAGCCCGGCCATGCGGGAAGGTGCGGGCGGGGCAGGGCGGGGCGGGGTGGGGCGGTGGGCAGGGCAGCCGGGCGGGGCGGGGTGGGGCGGCAGGGCGGGGGTGGGGCGGGGCAGCCGGGTGGGGCAGCCGGGCAGGGCGGGGTGACCAGGCGGGGCGGGGCGGGCCAGGCGGGGCAGGATGGGGCGGGGCGGCCAGGTGGGGCGGCCAGGCGGGGCAGGACGGGGCGGGGGTGGTGGGCGCTTCCTGTGCCTCCCTGGAGCGGGAGGGCCTCACGCGGTCGCTTGCCCTGGGGACAGACGCGCAGAGCCTCCTGCTGGACGACAGCGACGACGAGCACGCCCTGTCCATCTTCGAGGCCGGCTGCCCCTCGGCATCACCAAAGAAGGCGCCCCCCGCCGCCGCCCCCCAGGCCCTACCTGCACTTCAGCACGTGAGTGTCCGCCTGTGGCCGCCCCGCAGAGGGCTTGCAGGGAGGAAACCTCTCGGGGAGCCCCGCCCGGCCCACTGCAGGCAGGAGGGGGAGGGGCAGGGGAGAGGGGGAGGGGGAGGGCGAGCTGAGCCTCCTGGCTCAGCCAGAGGGAGTTGAGGCCCGAAGGCCAAGGCGGGAAGGGAAGCTGCCTGCGGGCTCCTCCCTGCTCCAGCTCCCCAGGAAGCCCGAGGCGGCTCCGGCTTGGCTTGGGACAGCCCGGGGGGCATCAGCTATTTCCGGGTTGTCCTTGGCGAGCCTCTGCCCGTGTGCCCAGTCCTGGGCGCCGGGCCAAGAAGCACGTCCTGGGGGAGCCGGCGCGCCGGGCTGACTCGCACTCGCCTCCTGGCCCGCGGAGCCTCCTCGCGTCCCCCAGTAAAAGCCCTTAAACGTGCGAGGAGCTGACGGGCTGCCCGGGCGTCCCAGAACCTCGTGGCGGGTCCCTGCCCCACCTCGAGCACCGCCTTCAGCCCTGGCAGCTGCCCCTCCGCCGCCCTGACCCACACCCGGGGCTGATCCTGAGGCTCGCGTGCACCGGGGAGGCCTGCGGGCCCCCAGCCCGGCCCCCGGCCCGGCCCCCGAGCTGCCGTCTGCCTCGGTTGACCTCGTCGGTCAGCCGGGGGCCTCGTGGTCTCCGGAAGCCCGGGAGTCCTCCCGTCCCGCGCCACGGCCCGGTGCCGAGCTGTCTTGTGGGCCTGCCGGCGTCTCCCGCGGCCGCCCCTGCCTCCTCGGGGGGGCCGTTCCCCGGCGCCTCTCGGACGCGTGACGCTGTTTCGCCTTCCCGCCGCAGGTCAGCTTCTCAGCAGCCCACGTCGTACAGGCCCCGCTTGCTGCTGTCCGGGGAGAGGGGCTCGGGGCAGACCTCGCACCTGGCTCCCGCCCTGCTGCACACTCTGGAGAAGTTCTCCGTGCACAGACTCGACCTCCCCGCACTTTACTCAGTCAGTGCCAAGACGCCCGAGGAGTCGTGTGCCCAGGTCAGTGCCCATGGCGCCCCCCCCCCCCGCCCCCTTCCCATGATGCCCGGCCCTGCCCACCCGCGGCCCCACCCCCAGCCCTGCCCACCTGCGGCCCCTCCCCCAGCCCTGCCCATCCGTGGCCTCCCCCCGCCCCCTCCCATGATGCCCGGCCCTGCCCGCCCGCGGCCCCTCCCCCAGCCCTGCCCGCCCGCGGCCCCTCCCCCAGCCCTGCCCACCCGCGGCCCCTCCCCCAGCCCTGCCCCGCCCACGGCTGCCTCACGGCCCGGTCTCCACTTCAGATCTTCCGCGAGGCCCGCAGGACCGTGACCGAGCGTCGTCTACGTGCCGCACATCGGCGACTGGTGGGAGGCCGTGAGCGAGACGGTGCGCGCCACCTTCCTGACGCTGCTGCAGGACATCCCGTCCTTCTCGCCCATCTTCCTCCTGTCCACCTCGGAGACCATGTACAGCGAGCTGCCCGACGAGGTGAGGGCGGGGGGGGAGGGGAGCCCTCGAGGCACCGGCGCCGAGTGCGAGTGTGGAGACGGCGCGGGCGCGGGCGGCGGGCGGGGCCGCCTGACGCCCGCCGCCCCCCTCCCCAGGTCAAGTGCATCTTCCGATCCAGTACGAGGAGGTCTTGTACATCCAGAGGCCCCTCGAGGAGGACCGGCGCAAGTTCTTCCAGGAGCTGATTCTCCACCAGGCCTCGATGCCGCCGGCCAGGAGGAGAAAAGCCGGTAAGGCCCGGCGGGCCTGGCGGGGGCCGTCCGGAGCCCTCTCGCTGCGGGGGGGCGCTTTCTGGGCTCTGGGCTTCCTCCTCCCGTTCTGCCGGCAGCGCGCCGAGCTCCCGGCTCCGAGTGCGGGAGGGGCAGGCAGACAGCAGAGGGACGCGGCCGTCCCCCTCCCTCCTGCTCTCGGGCTGTCCTCGTCCTCGCCGCCGACGTTCCTTTGCCTCCGTCCTTGGCGCCGTCCCGGGGCCTCCTTTCCGCCTTGGGCTTTGGGCCGGAGGGCAGGGGCCTCCCCGCCTTTCTTCCTGGCCTCTTCTCTCCGGGCCTCGCCCCGCGGGGAGCTCCGGGCTCAGGAGGGAGGCTCCCGGATCGGCCCTCGCCCCCCGGTTCTGGGGCCGCTCCCGCGCCGGGGGATTGTCTTCCTGGTGGGAGGAAGGGTGCCAGGCTCGCCGGGCCTCCCTCTGGGGTTTCTGGGAAGGGCCACGTGTCTGGCCGGACAGGCGGCTCTCCGCGACCCTCTTCTCTTGTCGTCCCCAGCCCTGTGTGCGATGGAGGTGCTGCCTCTGGCCCTGCCGTCGCCTTCCCGCCAGCTGTCCGAGTCCGAGAAGACCCGGATGGAGGACCAGGAGGAGAACACGCTCCGGGAGCTGCGGCTCTTTCCTCCGGGACGTGACCAAGCGGCTGGCGACCGACAAGCGCTTTAGCATCTTCAGCAAACCGGTGGATATTGAAGAGGTCTTGTGTCCGTAGCAGGGTGCAAACCGCGAAGGGGAACTGCCGAAAAGCGCGAAATGGGGGAAAGGAGGGCGCGGAGGCTGCTCCCCCTCGGGGGCCTCCCCGCAGGCTCCACTCGGGCCCGATTCTTGGGCGCCTTCTGGATTCTCGGAATCCAGACCGGCCCCTCCCATCACTCGCTTGGCACTCTGAATTCCTCTGGGCACCCGCCACTAGACGGCCCTTATTCCAGGACGAAGCTCGCCAGGCCCGAGACCCCGGCGGGCCCTTTGGCGGGAGGTGCTGGTGGCGGCCGGGCCTGTCAGGACTCCCTTCTGGCTGCCTTCCCACACTTGGCTACGGCTTGGGGGACACTTGGGGCAGGAGGCCGGGCGCACACCCTCGGGCTCCCCTCTGCCGGGGCCCTTCTGCTTCCAGTGGAAAACTTCTGCCCCTGGTGCTCGTGTCACGCGTGTGCGTCTGTGTGTGTGTATGTGTGCATGTGCCGTGGCGGCGGGCAAGAAGTTTTCCACTCGGACTTTCCTGGGGGCAGCTTTAATCCTGGAATAATGGATTCTGTGTGGACACAGCAAGGT
>NC_077227.1:759240687-759292426 GCF_027887165.1 Monodelphis domestica | reverse complement strand
CCCAGGCCTGCAGGCCCAAAGGCTCGGCCGGGGAGCCCTGCTTGGGGCGAGGAGGGGCCGCCGGCCCCCCCCCTCAGACCCCGCCCAGCCCGAGGGGCAGAGCAGGAAGTGAGGCCCCCCCGCCAGAACTTGTGTAGTGCCTCCAAAGGGCGGGGCTCCCCTCGTCTCCCGCGCGCGCTCTCGGGGGGGGGGGGGGGGGTGCGAAGCCCGGCCGGGAAGGCTCTGCTTGAGTGCGGCCTCTCGTTGTAGGTGGCCGACTACTTGGAGGTGATCAAGGAGCCCATGGACCTGTCCACCGTGCTCACCCGCATCGACAAGCACAGCTACCTGACGGCCAGGGACTTCCTGGGCGACGTCGACCTCATCTGCAACAACGCGCTGGAGTACAACCCGGACAAGGAGCCGGGAGGTAGGCCGGGGGGGCAGGCGGTGCGGGGGGGGGGCGGCAAGGTGATGGGGGGGGCAGGCGCCGCAGGGGGGTCCAGGTGAGGGGGGGGGCGTCCAGGTGACGGGGGGGCGGCAAGGTGATGGGGGGGTCCAGGTGACGGGGGGGGGCAGGCGCCGCGGGGGGGGGCGTCCAGGTGACGGGGGGGGGCGGAGGCAAGGTGATGGGGGGGGTCCAGGTGCCGCAGGAGGTCCAGGTGAGGGGGGGGGGCGTCCAGGTGACGGGGGGGCGGCAAGGTGATGGGGGGGGTCCAGGTGAGGGGGGGCAGGTGCCGCGGGGGGGTCCAGGTGTCTGTGAAGGAGCGGGCGGGACCGCCCAGCTGAGAGGAAGCTGCCCGCCAGGGCCCGGCCCGTTGCCACCCGAACTGCCCTGGCGGCTTCTGCTTTGGACCTTCCGGCCAGACGCCCAGTGCGCTGCCTCGCTCTCCGGACCGTGGGGCGCCACCCCGGGGTCTCCTTCCTCCCGGGCGCAGGCCGCCGCCATGTCCCCGGCGCTCCAGGAACAGCAGCACCCTGGAGGAAGTCACGCTTGCCCTCGGGCACGGGACTGGGACTACAGTGTGTGTGGGAGAGAGGGGAAGTGGGCCAGCACTTATTGAGTGCCTGCTGTATGCCGAGCCCTCCTCGGCCTGCCCACCTGCGCGCAGAAGGCGCCGGGGGCTGCCGGGGCGGGGGGAGCCCCTTGTGTGGGCTCGGGCCGCGGGGGCTGCCCCTGGGGGTCTGGAGGGCGTCAGCCGGCCCCGGCCAGGGCCTTCGTCGGAGGATCTGGTGGGTTTCTCGTCCTTGCCCCCCCGGTGCCCCAGGGCGCGAGATCCGGGCTGACCACGGCCGGAAAGGGGCCGTCCTGTCCGGGGGCCCAGCAGAGCGTCCTCCGGCCAGTGGGGCTTGCCCTGGCCTTGGCCCTGGGGACCCCGAGACGGGCACAAGTCCAGGATGAGGCCCAGCTGGTGGTCGTCACCCGGCCCCGGCAGCAGCGCCTGGTGGGCCATCCTTGCCCCCGAGAGCGGGGAGCCTCCGCCCGGCTCGGTGACCCCCCAAGCAGTCTGCTGACCGTCCGCGTGCCCTTCGCAGATAAGATCATCCGGCACAGGGCTGCACGCTCAAGGACACGGCGCACGCCATCATCGCCGCCGAGCTCGACCCCGACTTCAACAAGCTGTGTGAGGAGATCAAGGAGGCGCGGAGGAAAAGAGGTGAGGCCGGGGCTGGGGGAGCTGGGGGAGGGGGGCTGGGGGAGGGGCTGGGCATGGCCGGGGCTGGGGGAGGGGGGCTGGGCGTGGCCGGGGCTGGGGGAGGGGCTGGGCATGGCTGGGGCTGGGGAGGGGGCTGGGCGTGGCCCGGGGGAGGGGGCTGGGCGTGGCCAGGGCTCCTGTGGCCCAGCGGCTGCTCTGTTGGCAGGCTTCCCCGTGACTGCAGAACAGCTCAGCCCTCCCAGCGTGCTGGCCCGCAGGGCAGAGGCGAGGGCGGATGAGGCGTTTCGCAGCAAGCAGAGACACCCTGTGGACGCCTGGCACCACCCTGCTAACAAATGTGCCTGTGAGTCCCGGGCAGGGCCGGGTGGGCCGGGTGGCCCGGAGCCCCTCCTCCCTCGGCCCTCTGGGAAGCCTCGCTCTCGCCAGCAGATGGCGCACGGAGCTCGCCCATTCCCAGGCTCGTCCCCACCTCTTGTCATGGATGCCACATTTGCCCCCAGACATGGGGGGGGTGGAGCCCGCGGGCTCTTCAGTCTTCCTCATGCCTTGGAGCTTCAGGTGCACCCCAGAGGCCCTGCTCTGGCCTCCCCGCCCTGGAGGCCCCCCCCCCCCCCCCCGAGGCCCCATCCCAGAGGCCCCCCTCCCCCCTGCCCTGGAGGCCCCCCCCTGCAGGCCCCATCCCGGAGGCCCCCCCCAGGCCCCGCCCTGGGGGCCCCCCTCCCCCCCCCATCCTGGAGGCTCCCCTCCCCCCACCCTGGAGGCCCCCCCCCACAGGCCCCACCCTGGAGGCCCCACTCTGGCCACCCCGCTCTGGAGGCCCCCCCTCCCCCTGGAGGCCCCCCCCATCCTGGAGGCTCCCCTCCCCCCACCCTGGAGGCCCCCCCACAGGCCCCACCCTGGAGGCCCCGCTCTGGCCACCCCGCTCTGGAGGCCCCCCCTCTCTGGAGGCCCCCCTCCCTCCCCCTGGAGGCTCCCCTCCCCCCACCCTGGAGGCCCCGCTCTGGAGGCCCCCCCTCTCTGGAGGCCCCCCTCCCTCCCCTGGAGGCCCTCCCTCCCTCCCCCTGGACGCCCCCCTCCCTCCCCTGAAGGCCCCCCTCCCTCCCCCTGGAGGCTCCCCTCCCCCCATCCCGGAGGGCACCCCCCCGGCCCCGCCCTGGCCGCCCTCGGGGGCTCCCGAGCGCCAGGCTGACCCGTCGGCTCTCTCCTCTGTCTGTGAACCAGTTCGAGTGCGGAGGAAGTCGAGGCGGCGCTCTCAGTGGGGCAAAGGCATCATCAAGAAGCGGAAGGCCAACAACCTGAAGAAGGACGAGGACGACGGCAAGTTTGCCGACGACGACAGCCCGGCGGCGGGGCCGATGGCGGGGCCGGCGGCGGCGGCGGCGGCGGCGGCGAAGCTGCTCGAGAACGGCGAGTTCGAAGCGGGCCCCGACGGCCCCGAGGAGAACGGGGAGGAGACGGGCGACCTGTCCATGACCAACGACGAGTCGTCCTGCGACGTCATGGACCTGGAGCCCGAGCCCCGGCTCCACAACGGCCCCCGGGCCAAGGACAGCCACTTCGCCTCCACCGAGGAGGAGAGCTCCAACGAGTCCTTGCTGGCCAACAGCAGCGGCCTCTCCCTGAAGGCGGAGCGGCCGCCCCAAGAGGAGCCCTTCGCCAAAGCCCAGGCCTGCCTCAACGGCGAGGCCTCCGCCGTCGACAGCCCCGGGAGCCCCAGGGGCCCGGCCGGCGCTGCCCCCGAGGACCGCGCGGCCCTCCGAGGGGAGGATCCGGCCAGAGGAAAGCCAGAGGCGCCCCAGGACACCGAGGCCCCCCAGGACGCCGGCGACGAGAAGGGGGAGCAGAGCCCGGACCCCGAGGGCAAAGACGCAGAGCCTGATAAAGAAGGTACGGCTGCCCCCCGGGCCTCCCCTCGGAAGCCCTAGAGGGGGTGGGCCTGTGGCGATCTTGGGGGCAGGAAGCATTGGTCAGGGGGCGTCTGCTCAGCCCTGCGAGGCTTTAGGGGCCTCTGGAGACCGAGCCGCCCCTTTGGGCCAGCTTGGCGGGCTGTGAAATGGGCTCGTCTGGAGGAAGGGAGGGAGAAGCCTGCTCCTGCCCAGGGGCTCCCGTTGGAAGGCAGGGGAGCGGCTGCGAGGGCCCAAGGTTCCCGGAGACCCCGGGGATCACGAGTGGCTTCTCTCCAGCCGATGCCGGGGAGCTGGGATCAGGGAAAGCAGAACGGGGGGCGAGTGCCAGGGAGGACCAGTGCAGGGTGTCCTGGGGAGGGACGCGTCTGAGCTGCCGTGACTGGCCCGGGGGGCGGGAGGCAGGCCGCGGACTTCCCTCTCCCCTTTGGCTTTCGGCACCTGCTAAGCAGTGCTTTCTCGATGCCCCTTCAGGGGCGGAAGGGCCTAGAATTTATTTCTGTTAGTTTTGGGCTATTCGAGGGGAGAAAGGTTTGGTCCCAAAGGATCTCACTCCTCCCTGGTGGGACTCGGGTTAGCATCCGGGACCAAGCACAGGAAGACGGCCCCAGGGGGAGGCCCCCAGCTGGGGGTGGCGGTGCCCAGGGCCAGTGGGGAGGCTTGAGGGCACCTGCGGTTCATGAGGGGCAAAAGGCCTCCAGGGGCCGTTCCTTCCCGTCCGCCCTTTGCTGGTCGTGTGGCCAAGTTCCCATTGAACCAGCTTCCTGGATCATAGATTTGGAAAGGACTTTGGACTTCATTTTCTCCAAGGCTCTCGTATTACAGATGAGGAAACTGAGGCCCAGGGTGTGGAGCTGGAATTTCAACCGAGGCAGACCTTTCTGACCCCAGCCGGAGGGCCATTTGCCATGCCCTGCACTGTCCCTGCCCTGGACTTTGTGGGCACCAGAGAGCCCTGGCATGGGGGAGTTCATTCAGCCGTAGGACAAGGCTCCTCCCTCCTTTGCTCCCTGTCTGGGGCCCAGCTTTCTGCGGTCATTCACGTGGAGCTCTTCTTTTCTTGGAGGGGCCTCACGATATCCCTGAGACGACACAGTCACTGCTGCCAGCTCGGTGCCCACCTTCCCTTTTTGTTTCCACTTCCTCGTAGGTGCCGCTCGGGGAAAGAGATGTCGTAAGTTTGTCTTGGAGCCGTCTCGCACAACGGGCCTGGACCTGGTGCCGGAGGAACCCTTGGAGCCCGTCCCCCCCCTGGTAGTGGACCACGAACGGCTGAAGGTGAGTGTGGGCCCCGGAAGGCATCTCGGGGGTGGCCACCTCAGTGACCCCAGGAGACACCCCCACTCCCCTCCCTGTTTTCATAGAAACTGCTGGATCTGCTGGTCAAGAGAAGCAACAACCTGGCCGTGGATCAGCTCGAGAGGCTGTACTCCCTCCTCAGTCAGTGCATCTACCGACACCGCAAAGACTACGACAAGTCCCGCCTCGTGGAGGTAAGGGCAGTCCAGTCCTCCAGCTGTGGGCGGGGCTGAGGGGCTTCTTTCTTTCAGAGAAGAGAGCCTTGAGCTTCCTCAGGGCTTTCCAGGCTTTTGTCACATTTGCCCAAGAAGGAAGCGTTCCGGTGTCCTTCTGGAGACCTTGGCAACAGGATGCAGGCACCACAGCTGCTCTGTGTCGCAGAACTCCTATGGACATGGGAACATGCCCAGAATAGACGTGGGATTGGGGGTCTTGGCAAGGAAGTGTGGCATAACTTCTTTTTCTTTTAATTTGGAAAATTTTATTTAATTAATTGATTTAGACTATTTTTCCATGGTTCCATGATTCATGTTCTTTCCCTCCCCTCCCCCCACCTCCCTCCTGTAGCCAATGTGCAATTCCACTGGGTATTACATGTGTCACTGATCTAGATGGAATCCTATCCCCATCATCCCATGTGATCGGGCAGTTGTTTTTCTTCTCTTGTTTCTGCTCCCACAGTTCTTCCTCTGGATGTGGATACTTTCTTTCCCATAAGTCCCTCAGGATTGGCCTGGGTCATTGCATTGCTGCTAGTAGCGAAGTCAGTTACATTCAGTTGTGCTACAATGTATCAGTCTCTGTGTACATTGTTCTCCTGGTTCTGCTCCTTTCACTTTGTATCAGTTCATGGAGGTCATCCCGGTTCACATGGAATCCCTCCAGTTCATCATTCCTTTGAGCACAATAGCATTCCATCCCCATCATATGCCACAATTTGTTCAGCCATTCCCCAATTGAAGGGCATCCCCTCATTTTCCAACTTTTTGCCACCACAAAGAGCGCAGCTATGAATGTTCTTGTACAAGTCTTTTTCCTTATTATCTCTTTGGGGTACAAACCCAGCAGTGCTGTGGCTGGATCAAAGGGCAGACATTCTTTTAGCGCCCTCTGGGCATAGTTCTGAATTGTGTGGCATCATTTCTAACCATGGGAATGCAATTAAGAGAAACTGGGTCTCCAAGCCATAAAGAAATAGGTTTATCCAGAGAGGATAAATAAAAAACCCAATAAAGCCAGACTTCTGGTCAAGACCAAAAAACCCCGAGCACTGGGAGAGACCTTCCTCTGTTCTCCAAAGAATGAGACTACTTTTATACCGGTACAAAAATAAGACAATAGTTCTAATCATCTAAAAACAGAGGCACGAGGACAACAAATACTTCTTATTGGTGGAAGAAGGCACTTGATAGACAAAGGGGAGTGGTGAGCCTGAAGGCCAAGTCCCAAGTTCAAGACCATGATTGCTGAGGGTGCCAGATGGAACAAATGTGAAGGGTGAGGCTGACATGAAGGTCGTGCGAGAGCAGTTATTCACTTAATCCAAACCCTTCATAGGCTCAAATGATCACAAACCTGTTACGATACCACGAGTTACTTTATCTTAAAATCACAATTATGATTCATCCAGAACTATTGCCACCCTTCAGATCTAATCCTCACGTGAGGGCGTTAGGGAGTTCCTCTCACAGAAGGCAAAAGGGACGGCTCGGCTCGGCTCGGCTCGGCTCGCAGTGAAATTTGTCGACTTCTTTGCTTGCCGTTTCCTCTGCCAGAGCCATCCTCAGGGGGCAGGAAAGTGGAGGGAAAGGCCTGTGGGGCACGTTTAGCAGCCTTTCACCTTGGGTGGGGCTGGAGGGGGGACACGGGCCATCACAGCAGCTTCCTGTCCTCATTGCCCCGAGTCTTCCATTGAACGACACACTCGGATCCAGAGCGCTTTGTGCCCTCCCAGGGGAGGTGCCTCTGCAGGGCCATCTGAGAGGGGGGAGGAGAGGGCTTTGTGGTCTTTCTTGGTGCCACATTTCTCTGAAGCTGGGACTTTTCTGGGGGGCAGAGAAAGGTGGGATCCGTCGACACCTCCTCTTGGGCCGGGCCTGGAGGAAGTCGGGACTGGGCGGTTGTGGCCGGAGGGACGGCCGGGAGGTTGAAGGGAAGGGAGGAAGGAAGATGCACGAGTGAAGGGAAACTGGATGGAGGGATGCGTGTTGGTAGATGAGAGATGGAGAGAGGGAAGGGAGGGGGGACGGAGGGACGGGCGCCCGTGGGGTGACGCGCTGCTTTCTCCCCTGCAGGAGATGGAAAGGACCGTCCATCTGTTTGAGACGTTCCTCTGAGGTCGCTCGGAGCGTGCGGGCGGCCCTCCCCGGCTCTCCTCCTCTCTCCGTGCTGCTCGCGAGGACGGGCGGGCAGCCTTCTCTGAGCCATTCACTTCGTGATCGCACCAAGCCTGTGTGGAGCCTCGGTCTGGGCCCAAGCGCTCGCTCCCTCTGCCCCCTGTTGCATTTGGTGCTATTGTCTCAGGTACCTGAAACCAGCCAGCCTACAAGAACCAAACCGATCTTCGGCACGTGCTGTATTTTCCACAGACAGACGACGACGTCACCGCGTGGAGATCTTGGTGCTACAGAATCGCTCGCCCCTCCCCCGCCCGCGCGCCCTCTTGTCTCCTTCCCATTTGCTACGGGGTGTTCTGGTGGGTGGGATGCTGGGGAAGCAGGACGGGACGAGAAGAGGCTCTCCGACCGCCTTTCATGTGCCTTTTATTCATTGGAGAAAGAGAAGGTTACGGCCGCCGGGCGGAGCGCCAGAGCCCCCCCCCTCACCAAAATGGCGGCCGCACGGCCCGTCGGGTCTGTCCCTTCCAGAAACGTTCCGTTGGGAAAAGCGGGCCAAAGGGGCCGAGCCCTCGGCAGCCACACGGCTCGGGCCTCTGCCGTTCCGTCCCGCTCGCTGTGTCCAGGCACAACCAGTATTAATCAGAAACCGACCCTCCCCGGAGCTCCCCGAATCGGCAGAGGCGCGGGCGGTCCGGAGCCCAGGAAAGCCCGACGACGTCACGTCCTCCTTCGTCAGCGTCCTTCCCACAGGTGCAGCTTCCCCCTATATGCAACACTCGGTGCGTTCGGGCTTGTGGCGGCGACGCGTTTTGTAGCCCCACCGACAGTGTTTACAGAGCCGGCTGCGCTCTGCCGCCGCCCGCCCGCCCGCCCGTCGGCGCCTCGTCCCCCCGAGACGCCGCCCCTCGTTTCCTTAATGCCGATTCCTAAGAGACTGACTTTGTAGCATTCGCAGCTCGAGGTGCGCCCCGCGTCCAAGCACTGTACTTCGTCGGCGGCTCCCGGGGGACCTTCGCGCTTCCTCTGGGCCTCGTCAGCACCGTCCCGCGGCCGACCTCCCGTCTGACCCGTCGCTTTTTGTACTTTGATGACGATTGTTACAGACTTTGAAGATTTGATGAAATAAAATGTAGCAGCTTTTTGTAGCAAGTTTCTGGTAAAAGGGTTTTGGCAAGTCTCAGGTTCTTGCTGCAGCGCGTTGTGGAGCCTCCATTCCCGTTTCACCAATTCAGAAGCGTCCCGTCCGGTGACAGCCACGCTGGGGACGGGCGGACAGACGGACGGACACGGTTCGGCGCTGAAGACTTTCGCCACCAGTGAGTGAGCCTGACGAGCACGACGACGCTTCCGAAAGATCGACTTCCTTCGGTTTTTGTTTTGAGCCTCCCCTGGAGAGGGCAGGACGGGAACGGCGCTCGAGCACCCCCGCCGGGCGCGTGACGCCCCTCAGGTCAGGCGCCAAGCGCGCGCCCGCCAGCTTTCCTTCGTGAGCTTCGCTTTCATCCGGCAAAGGCTCTGTGCGAACTGACCTGCTCCGGCTTCCTCTTGGGAACGTTCCGCGTGCCGAGCGCGCTCTGGGCGCCCACGTTCCGATCTCTCCTGGCATTCGTTTGGTTGTTGCGTCCTTTGTATCGTTCCTTGATTTGGTTTCTCACACGCCAATGCATTTAGGTTCACGGGGGGTCGTGCGCGTACCTTGTCTTCCCGCTCCTCCATTCAGTTGGCCCGTCGGCCTTCTTCAGCGCGTTCCGAGCAGGATTCCGACGTGTGACCGCCAAGTGCGCTCGAGTCGGGGCTCGGCCCTGCATCTCCCTCTTCTCTCCGTTGGCTCATCCGGACTCTGGGCGCCCCGTCGTGGCTTTCGTTCCTGTCGCGTCTGCTCGGCCCGGAGCCGGCCTCCTCCGGGAAGGCCTGCTGGATTCTCTCGTTCGATTTGCAATTGTGTTCGATTGGTGTCTGCATTTGAACTTGCTTTTGCATTAGTTTGAAGTAAATTATTTAATTTTTGAAACTTCTGGAATTTTGAACATTTACTGTAATTTGTAATATACCTGCTGTGAAATACTTGAATAAAGAGGATAAGAAAAACCCAGCCGGAGCCCAGTTCGAGGAATGATTGTCTCCCGGGCGGGGGGGGAGGGGGGGTTAGTAACCCGCATCCACAGCGTGTGTGTGTGCGTGTGCGTGTGTGTGTGTGTGTGTGTGTGTGTGTGCTGAGGCAGAAGAGCCCTGAGGGTGAAGGAACGTGACCGGGCCAGATTTGAACCCAGGACCTCCCGTCTCTGGGCCTGGCTCTAACCCCTGGGCTAGCACTTTGCAACATCCCCAGGAGGTCAGGGCTATTGTGAGCCCCATGTGACAGGCCCAGCCAGCCGTGGGTCCGATTGGACCTCGAACTCGGACTGTTGCAGGATGGTTCACGGGGCCGCTGCCTGCCTCCCTCCCCTTCCCTCCACGAGTCTCCGGGGTCTGGAGGCTGGGGCCCTGCATGGCCCGTGTTCTCTGGAGGCCGTCGTGCCAGCCACAGCGGCTTCTCCTGCACGGAGCTTTAGGCCGGCCAGAAGCGTCCTCCCCCGATGGGGGGTGTCTGGCCTCTGCCCTTCCGCTCAGGAGCCAACCCGCCCCGAGTCTTCCCCCCAGGCGGAGCCTCGGCCTCCCTCCTGTCACCCTTGGGCACTCCTCGGACGATCTCTGGGGTGCTCCCGGCCCGCCCGCAGGGTCGTCTTTGCTCCGAATGGCTGCCTGGGCCTCTCCCACTTCCCACCATCCCCATTCTCCGCTGGGGTGAGGGAAAGGCAAGGCGGACTGACAAAGCCATCGGTGGCTGAGGAGGGGGCGGGGAGGGGGCCTCCTCCAGGGCCCCGATGGCTGGCTCAGGGACTCCCAGACTGAGGAAGCCCCAGGGCCCAGCCCTGGCTGTCTAGAAGGCCGAGGGCTTCGCTTCCTGGGAGAATGCTCCCCGAGGCGGCTCCGGGCGGCCCGTCGGGGCACCAGGCCGAGCATGGCCCCTGGGCACTTGGCCAGCCTCCGGGCCGCGGTCCGGAGATGCTGGGAAAAGGAGGCCCATCTCTCGGCTCATGTCCTGGTGCTTTTCGCCTCGGGCCGCCACTCTCCCTCCGCCCTGAAGTGGGGAGCTGCTGCCCACCGTCCCTTCTTCCCTTATTTATAATAGGGAAGGGGGCCTTGTCTCCAGGGCTCTCCTTTTGGCTTTGTCCTCACCAGGAGGAAGGTGCGAGTTCAGATCCCAGAAACCTGAAAGGAGGCAGCAAGGGGCCTGGAGAAGGCCCTGCCCAGCTGCCCTGGTCCAGAGGACGACCTCCTGAGCTCCCCAAAGCCCCGCAAACACCCCCCCTCGGGGATATTTGGCTTCAATCCTGGAAAATGGGTGGAAGAAGGGGAAGAGGACAGAGGCTGCGGGTGCCAGGCTGGTGCCAGGCTTGGGGTTGGGGTCCACTTGTGGCCATCCTCTGCTGCAGGAGCGGGGGCTCTTTCGCCTTGTTACCAATGACTCATCTTCTGGCATTCTGTAACAGAGCCAGGCTCGTGGCATCCGCCAGCAGCAGCACAAGCAGGCCTGCTTGCTCCCTACCACCTGCTCACCTGTCTACTACCTGCCTGCCAGTGAAGGCGGTCCTTACCTCTCTTCCAGGCTCAGTGCCTCCACCTGACTATGCTCTCCCAAGGACATTCCTGATGCTCTCCCCCTTGCTTTCTGCTCTCTCTCGGGGCTGCCCCACACCCGGGCCCTTGTGGCACCCCGAATCCCTGGCTAAGAGGAAACCAGCTCTTCTCAACCCCCATTTCCCTGCTCTCTTTCACCCGGTGCCTGGAAGGAAGGAGCCAAGTCCCTGAGCAAGTGAAGCATCCCTAGGGTTCCAATGAGGGCAACAATGCACACAGCAGGCTTCAGCTGCAAATGGGCCTGCATTCAGGAAGACCTGAATTCAAGCCCAGCCTCCTCCGATCCTGGCCAGCAGCACTTCACCTCTGCTTGCCTCATCTGTGAAATGGGGGCAATAGGAGTGCCCACCTCCCTGGGGCTTTCTGAGGATCACTGGAGATGTTAAGTACAAAGGGCCGGCCTAATGGAGGCACCTCCCTTCCCAAGGCCCTGGACCTTAAGGCAAGGAGGCAAAGCAGATGCTCCTGCTCCATTTCTGGTGCCTTTTCCTCAGATCAGTCTGTCTCTTGGAGCCAAGAATTTTGGAGAAAAGGATCCTCTGTAGCAATGGCCGAGTGTCCAGGCTGCACGTCCCCAGGATGACGGTGTGTCCAGTAGGGTCCGAAGGGAGCTAGTGCTCAAGGCGATCTTGTGGTTCGACTTGCCCAGCATGGGCTGTGCCTGCTTGCAGCTCCCAGGTAGGCTGTCCTCTAGCCTTTCCCGTGGAAGTGAGACAGGCGAGGGAGTGGATACCCCCCTTCCTGGGATCTTGTGTTTATGTCTTCTGGTGGCAGCTTGGGGGGAGGCCCCTCCCCTCAATAACTTATTTCCAAGAATCTTGAGCTCGGCATTCTGGACTTCCCCCTTCAGGAGACGCTCCACTCCCAAGGCCTTGGTCCTCATTGCCACTCCACCCACTGTCCACCCTGAAGCTTCTTCCTCTTGCCCTGGAGACTGTAATGAGTAATGAGGCTTTGGCGCATACCCAGATGGAGGCACCTGGGTGGGAGACAATAGGGAGCTGGAACTAAGAGCAGACATTCCGTGCCAGCCTACCCTGGGACTGGGAGCAGCCTCTTTCTCATTGACTCCATAGCCAGAGCTGCTGTGATTCAGGCAACCTTTTTCCTGGGGCATTCAGAGAGGAAGTTTCCCTCACCTGGGCAGGAAAGGTCCCCTCTCCCCTTCTCCTTGGGCCACGTGGCCATAAAAAGTGGCTTTGGGGTTTGGGGCTTCTTGTGTTTCCCCTCTTCTAGGCTAGATGCAGAGTGGGACCTTGAACCATGGGGGCTTTGGAGCCTAGGATTCTGGGTATCCCTGACCAGGCCAGAGGGGCTTTGGACTTGGAAATGAGCACATTGATAAACTATGGATCTAGGCCCCACCCACCCCAGAGACAAGAGAGGGCATCTCCAGGAATCGGGGTGTTTTTCTGGATATGCCTTTGAAATGAGTATTTCTTTGTAAAAGCTAGTTAGTCCCACTGTTAAGTAGTTAAATAGAACTGTGGTGCTTGGATCCCTCAAACTGGAGGAATACAGGTGGTGGGGGCTTAAGCCAGTGACAGAGATGGGAGGCCAACAAACTCCTAAGCAAGGGTGGCAGAGAGGGCTCAGGGACTGACCACTCCTCTTCCTTTCTGTGTCCCTCTCATTTCGGTTATTTTGAACTCTTAAAGTGCTGGATTCATCTCTTGCAGGAATTCAGATTGTACGTATGCCCAAGCTGAGCTTTTCTGTGTGGCTTTGCTTGGAGCTGTTTTGGAGTTATTCCTTTTGAGTTTGTGTCTTGAATGGCCTTGTCATTCTAATGACTTCTAAGCGTGGGATTCTTTTTGTTTATGTGCTTGCCTATTTTTCCAGTCTCCTCCCTAACTTCAGACATTATATGAGACTTAGGCTCTGTACACTTTGGGAGGGAGTGTCTGGACTAGTTCTGTTCCTGCTTTCTTGGTGTTAGAGTGTTGTGTTCTTCTAGGCTCTCAGGGACAGCTCAGACTGGGCACCTGCAGTCTTTTAGTACTCCCAGAGTAGTTTGAGCTAAGACAAGGACTGATTTCTGCTCTCCCTGTGCAAGTTCTTGATCTGAGTTTGGCTCTAAGAAATAAGCCTGCCCGTTTGGAAGTCCAGTAGACTGCTGCTGGAGTTATTCACTGTTAGACACCTGGAAGGCTCCACTGTTCCAGAAGGTTAGAACTGTATGTTCCTCTTTGGCTTGGGATTTCTGCCCTGGTTGTTCCCTTGCAGGCTAGACGCTGGAACTGAGCACCTGCTCTGCTCCTGCTTGCTTCTAAACTTTCTCCTTGCTCTAGGGTGTAGGTATGAAGCCACTCCTCAGCCTGGAACCTCATTCCTAACTAAGTGTAAGCCCCCTCCTCAGACAACCCTAGGTCTCTGACCCAGACCTGGGTAGTAGGGATAGAATGACGCTTTGCATCTATTCCTGCCCTTGTACAAGAGTAAGCCTGTTGATGCTTGTTATCAGATCTCTTCTTGTGCTAATGCACAGTCCCTCTAGAGTACCCTTCATGGCCATTCTTGGCTAGACCTATCTTCAATGTCTATTGACCTGTTTCCCTATGCTAGTGTAGACTGGAAATAGGAGTCATTTTGTGTGTGTGTGTTTTTTTTTTATTAGATTTCCCAATCAGGACTTGATCTGATGCATTTTCTAGGTCTGTTTGAAGTAGTTCTTGGATAGAAGGGGAAGGGAATAAACATTTATCAAGTACCTACTATGTGTTAGGTACTGTGTTAAGCATTTTATTCTCATTTGATCTTTAAAACAACTCTTATGAGGGAGTTCTGTTATTATCTTGATTATACAGTTGAAGAAACTGAGGCAAATGGCGGTTAAGTGGCTTGCTCAGAGAATACCTTAGGAAGTATCTGAGGTTAAATTTGACCTGAGATCCTCCTGACTCCAGGCCCAGTGCCACTTGCCTTGGCTATATTTCCTCCTGCTAGTATGCCATCTTCCCATTCCCTCATTTTAATTCTACATGAATCTTTATGTTTCAGATGTTTCTTGTAAGCCACAGATTGTGGATTGAGTTTTTTCATTCAGTCTGCTATCCTTTGTTTTATGGGTGAATTTATTCCATTAACATTAACTGTTATGATTATTAATTATATTTCCCTCCATTGTATCTTCATATTTTTTTCCCATTTCCTCTTCGGCATCTCGTTATAAAGAGTAAAAAGATAAGAGGGAGAAAGAATGGAGTTGAGAATTGAAGTTATCTTTATATCTCTGTATCCCTCTGTCCCTCCTTTCCTCACCAAGAAGGTGCAGAGCCAGAGCCGTTTCCCCCCTTCCTTCCTCTTTTAATTGCCCCTTTATGAGCCGCCCTCCACAGTTAGGTTGTTTCCTCTCCTTGACTCAGTTCTCCTCCCCTCCATGCCTTAATGCCCTTCTTTGTGTGCATCTCATCTGTACAAAATAGCATTAATTTCTTTAAAAAATAAAACTTCTCTCGTCGAATCAGTCCTGTATTATTGGTTCAAGGCAGAAGAGCAGTAAAGGCTGGCTGATGAGTGTTACGTGACTTGCTAGGAAGTGTCTGGGGCCAAATTTGAACCTGGGACCTCACGTCTCTCTGGCTCTATCTCCTGAGCCACCCAGCTGCCCACTCCTCAGGTTTCTTCCTTTTGCCCGGCTTTTGTGGGCATCGCTGCCCTGTTCACTAGCAGGGACTCCTGCCACCCCTGGGTCCCTCCTGAAGCCTTGCCCATTGTGGGCACGAGGAATCCCCCCGGCTGTCAGGGAAGCCTTGGAGAGCCCTCCGGTGCGGCCACCCAGAGGTACTCAGGACTGGTGTGTGGGCTGCTGCGATCTGCTCCCTTGCCAAGCCCGCGGCTTGCCCTGTTCTGGGCTGTCTCCGTTGGCATCGCTGCTTGCTTTTGGCCACCTTCCCAAAGCCTCTCCTCCCGAGGCTGGCCCCAGAGCACAGAACCCGGCCGGAGGCCCGAACAGGCCCACCAAGGGCTCTTCCTGCCTCTGCTCCAAGAGCTCCAGGGGCTGCCGGGGGAAAGGGGTCTCGTCGTTCAGTTGTGGCAGGCGCCTCTGACTGCACGTTCTCTTGGCCACTCCCTTCTCCATCTCATTTTGACAGATAAGCAAACCGAGGCAGACAAAGTTAAATGACTTGCTCAAGATCACTCGAATTATTAGTTCTGAGTCCACCAGATCATTTGGCTGCCTGTCGGAGGCCCGAGTTCAAATCTTGCCTTTGATACTTAGACTTGCGTGACCTGGGCATCTGTAAACGATGGCTGGGACTCCGGGATCCTGTGGCCTCCCGGGACCTCAGCTTCCTCCTTTTTAAACGAAGGGGCTCCCGAGGCCCTGTCCAGCTCGTGACTCGGCCCAGCCCGGTTCAGTTTGCATCCACACCTTTGAGACCCATTGCTGTGTTGGCATTCGAAGCCACGGGGACTAGCTCTTCTTGGATTTTGTTTTGTACGGTTCAGTGGCTGGAATGGGGAATCCTTGAGTCTGAATCCAGCCGAGTTGTGAGTCATTTCACCTCTGCCTGCCTCAGTTTCCTTCCCTCTAAGATGGGAATAATGATCGCATGCACACGTCTCCCAGTGTTCTGTGAGCATCCAACGAAGAACTTGGAATATGTGGGTGAAGAGCTTTGCCTGGACTCCTCCTGTGCCTCCGGGGTGCTGGGTGGGAGTGTCCAGTCCCCTAGCGGAGGGCAGGCGGTGATGGGGGTCGGCTGGCTCCGGAGCCTCTTTATAAAGGTGGCTTTCCCCCCCTCTGCCCTCCAATCAGAGGGGCTGAGACAACGGAAGGCCCAAGCGGACCCCCCCATGATGGCGCCCCTGACAGGGCAGGACGAAGCAGGCGCCCAGCTGGAGGGAAGCTCGTTTCCCCCGAGATTGCCCTGATCTCACCCCCATCTGTCTCTTTCCTCTAGGGAGCCTGGCTCTAGCCATGTGCCCTCCCACCCCCAGGCTCTCGGTTTGTTAAAGCCCCTTGGGCCTGCCGCCGGGCCTGGAGTCAGGGAGACCTGAATTCAAATCCTGACTCGGCCGTCCTGGCTTCTCTCTGCCTTCAGTTTCTCTGGCTGTAAATGAGGATGAGGCTAGGCCTTGGGGTGGTTGTGAGGATGCAGTGAGGATCCAGAAAGCACTCATGGCAGCCTAGAGCGGGCTGGACCAGAACTGAACGGAGCAAGGGCCCTCGCCTCCCTGAACGCTGCACCCTCGGGCACTCCCCGAGCCCTATGTTGGCAGGGTCGAGCCTGGCGACATACATCGGATTCCTGCAGTGTGAGTGCCTGGCGTTTCTTTGTCTTAGGACCCCCCTCCCTCCCTCACTGCCCCTGTGAGGGCACCCCCAATCCTGTGGCCATGGGATGCTGGTCCCGGGATCCCGGGCTATCAGGAGGGAGGACGCTTGAGCCAGTCTGAGGACCTGGCTAGGATTGGGGCTCCCTGTGGGGTCCAGCGCGGGTCCCCAGCTGCTCTCTGACTCAGCTTCCCCATCTAGAACATGAGGAGTTGGACTTGATGACTCTGGGCTTATGCTTTGGGCATCTCTGCCTGGGTAATTTTGTGCCCGTAGACTCCAAGGTTCCCAATGCCCATTCTGCAGAGGTCCCACCCAGTGCTCACCAGCCCCTGGTAGCCAGATCCGGCTGATCTGTGGCAAGGTGTACACGCCATGGCGGGGTGCGCATTCGTGATGCAGGCTGTGACCTCCAGGAGAGGAGAGGCCTTCTCCCAGCTTTCACTCTTCCTTGGGGTCTGGGCACGGAGCTGCTGGGGCCTTCGCGGCCAGGCCAGCGGGGGGTGCCCCGGGGTCCACTTTACAGACAGACAAGGAAACACGAGGCGGGTGACAAGGCCCAGAGGCAGCAGAGGCCAAGAACGCGCCAGGGCACGGGGAGTCTAGGTCTATAAATAGATTTATTACGGTATACCAAGAGCTACCCGATGGGCGCAGTTCTGTACAGTCCTGGCAGCTCCCAGAAGTTGCCAGCTTTGCTCCAGTGTGACGATGAGGAGAGGAGGGGGACTGGACACGTCGCCAGGCATCGCCTGCCCAGCGGGACGCCGGCTGCGCCCCGTGGCCTGGGCACCCGCGATGGCCGAGGACGGGTGGAGTTTCGTTGTGCTTATTACTTGAAAAAGAAAAGAATAAATAATCTCCCACATCGCCGCGTCACTGGGCTCCGGCAGCCGGGAGGGGGAGCCAGCCCGTGCGGTCAGGGGCTACATTCTGGGACCCGGGGGTGGGGGTGGGGGGCGCCCGGCTCTCGCTCTGGCCGTCCCCGTCCCGAGCTCTCCGTATATAGCTTTCCATATCAAAAATAGTCTCCTGCGCTCCGGGGATGGCCGATCCCCTGCCCCCGCCCCCGCAGCCGCCTCTCCAGGGGCCTCCCCACAAGGCACAGCTTCCTCGGGCTGCTGGGGCGTCGGGATTCCCTAGAATAAGGACGGGAGCAGCCCAGCATCTCCAATCTAAGTGTAGAAAAGGTAGTGGGATGGCCCCGTTGGGAGGACGCAGGGTCAGTCTGTTGCCCCAAGCCTCCCTCTACTTACCTCCTGCTCCTTTCAGCCTCCCCCCCCACTTTTGCTCTTGGAAAGGGGAAAGGTAGAGTGCAGACGGGACGGGAGAGAGCAGGCCCAAGTGCCTGTCCTCTGGCAGCCGGAATCTGCCGGGGAGGGGGGCTGGGCCGCCCCGTGGCTCCGCCCCCCAGCACCTCCGGGGCTGTCATCCCCCTGGCCTCCCCCGCCCAAGCTGGGCGCCTGAGATGGTGTGAAAACTTGAGTGGGCCTCCGGGGAGCGCCGGCACTTGAGCGGGTCGCCTCGACGTGGGAGAGGGAAGAGGCGGCGTCCACCCCGGCAAGTAAGAAAGGGAGTTTCTATTGCACCTGGGCTGGCGGGAGCCTCCCCGGCACGGAGCACCAGCCACGCCCCGGCTTCCCCGAAGGCCGGGCCATGTCCCTACATTCGGTGCAGAGAGTGCTCAGAGTCCGGCGGGGCTGCCTCGGGCGGCCCGGCCCGGCTCATCCGCTCTGGATGTACTTTTTAATCACGACGCAGCCGTGCCGGAACACGGGGCAGGGCATGTGCGGCAGGAGGCTCCACGTGTTGGTGGTCGGCTCGTAGGCCTCCATGTTGCCCAGGGCCGGCCCCTCGCTGCTGACGATGCCCCCCGTGGCGTAGATCTTGCCGTCCAGCACGACCGCGCTGTGGAGGAGAGCAGGGCGGGGAGGCGGTGAGCCCAGGAAGCCTCCCCGGCCGCAGGTTATCGCGTGACGCGGACCCTGTCCCCGGCCCTCCCCCAGCGGTCCCGCTCACCTGCAGAACTGGCGCGAGTGGTTCATGTTGGGCCCGGCCTTGATGCTGCCCTTGTCTGGGTCGTAGATGGTGGTGGCCCGGGCGTAGGCGCCCCCCAGGATGAAGATGAAGCCGTTGAGCGTGACGGCAGGGGCGTACTTGTTATCTGTCGCGCAGAAGCCCAGAGCCCGTGTCAGGGCCCCGGAGGGGCCTTCGGGACACCCCGTCCAAGCCCGACTTTACAGACGAGGACATGGAGGCCCAGAGGAGGTGCTGGAGGCCGAGGGCAGTCTGGCTCCCCAACCCTAACCGTGGCCCTCCTTTAATGGCACACGGGGAGCCCCTCCCACACCACAGCCCGGCTGACCGTTGCTCACCGATCATCGGGGACTCGATGAAACTCCACGTGTTGGTCTGTGGGATGTAGGACTGTAGCACCCCGGCGGCCCGGCCGGCCTCGTTCACCCCTCCAAACACGTAGATCTTGCCCCCACACACGGTAGCTGCAGCTGAATGCACGGCTTTGGGGAGCGGGGCCACCGTCTCCCACTGGTTGGTGATTGTGTCATATCTGTGGGCAGAACATGGGCTCCTGATCATGCCCAGGTCACGGGTAGTCAGGGAGGCAGGGCACAGGAGACAGTCTTGTCCTTCTAGTGCCCCCCCGTCCCCCCCAAGCTCCATGTTTTCCCTTGGATGTAGCAAGGTCCCCTGCTCGTCCTGCCCTTCACTCCCACATTCTCCTCCTCATTTCCACTCATAGCCCCCTTTTCCTCAGGTCTCAGTGCAGATTTCTGTCATCCTTTAGAGGCCCGGCTTGCGCTAAGGCCAGAGAGGGACGTGGCGGCATCTCCAAGAGCCCCTCTCGCAGGGATGAAGGCTGCACTTTCTACTCCTTCTCATTCTCGGAGAGCCCAACCGTGGTTCTGCAAAGCCTGTGGGGAAGCAGGATGCCCGGAGAGAAGATCCAGAAAAACTCCTGTCCTGTGCCTTATCTGGGCATCCTGAGGGGAAGGACTGGGAGGGCTGCATCCCCAGAAGTGACGAGTAGGCAGGGTCTTTCTCAGTTGTTACATTGTATCCAATTGTGCCTATGCTCCTTGGTTACATTGTTAATGAGGAGGATCCAGAGTAACTAGAAGAGGAGCTACAGGATATAGAGAGGGGAGGAGGAAAACTGCTTTGCTGAGGGGGATTTAAAGCACTAGGGTGATTCATCAAACAATTCACAGAGAGAGGTAACATTTGAGTCACTGGGAAGGGGGGGGGGGGGTCAGCCCCTCCCCCTCCCGACTGTCCTAGCACCTAGCCTGAGAATCAGGAAAATGACTCGAATGCAGGGGAGAGGGAGGTGCTGAGCCTATGCTGGTGCTTGTGCCAGTGCTGGCTGGTGCTCCTGCTGGTGCCAGCTCCATAGGAGGGGCTGTGCACTGCCTAACACCGAGGCCCTTTTTAGCAGGATTGGGACCGAGAAGCAGAGCACAGAAAGGACAGAATGGCTCGGGGAGGGGCAGAGGAGTTGCCCAAGTTTCACTTTGCTTCTGTTCTCTGGCTTGGAGAGGACAGACCACAAGAGGCTACCCAAGCCAGGGAACTAGGCTGAGGGCTCTTCGCTGGAGATCTGGGGCCTTTGTTGGGAGAAGGGCCCTCTCCATTGTCACTGACCTGGAACTGAAACCGAGCCGTTCTTCCAATGGTGAATTGCCTAAAACCCTTCCCTTCCGTCTTAGAATCAATACTGTGTACTGGTTCAAAGGCAGAAGAGTGCCACGGGCTGGACTTGCCCAGGGTTGCCCAGATAAAAAGTGCGTGAGGCCCTATTTGAACCCAGAACCTCCCGTCTCTAGGCCTGGCTCTCTAGTCACTCCTCCTCCAATTCTGAACCTAAACGCGTTCAAAGAAGCTTTCCAAAGCCGCAAAGGGGGCCGGGACGATCTGAACCGAGCAAATGGCTCCATCAGAGCGTTGGTCATCAGTGACTTCACGTCCATCTGGGAGGGCGCCTCCAGCAGAGGGGGGACCCTGGGGTGCTGCAGGCTCACAGTGAGACGAGGATGGCTGCTGAGGGAGTCCACTCTGACGCTCCTGCTGGGTGCCAGACCCTGGGGAGCTGAATGGGGCAAGAAGGGGCCCAGCCAGCCTCTGCCCTGCTGCCTCGGTTGTCGTTGGGCAGCAAGTGAGCGAGGGGGAGTTCTCGTGACGAGGAACCAACGTTTGAGAAGATTAAAAGAGCCGACACGAGCTGGGACAGGACGCCGGGTCTGGCCGCACGTGTTCCTCCGTGTCCCCCCGAATCTTTTCTCCGCGTGTTTATTACGGGCTGACAAATGGCCTCGAAGGGGAGGCGAGGCCGCCTGCTGCTACCCTGAGCCCCGCGGACCATCCTGGGGCGGGTGGGCGAGCACCTGGGCCAGGGCTCCCGAGCCACATGACGAAGCCCTTGGGGCAGGGACGGCTGAGCTTCATCTCGCAGCCAAACTATCAGCCGCCTTCTCAGGAGAGACCCCAGGGAAGACCCTGCACCAAGCTAGGAAGGATGTGTAGACCCGGGCAGGGGGCAGCCTGGCCTGCCTCGGAGACGTGGGACTCCACGGTGTGGGAGGGGGCCGAACGTGTGCTCTGCAGCTCCGGGGGGACTCCCGAGGGCCATGTGCAGTTCCCCACCTGGCCGAGCAGTAACAGCACCATGCTGAAGGGTCCCCAGAGCTCGGGCCTGCGGGGTCCAGAGCACACGCAAGCGATCACGGGCCCCACCTTCACGGGGGCCCCTGGCCGAGACCCTCGTCCACGGCGTATCCCTCCTGGCTTGCTCCTCGTTCCCTCGGGGAGCTCCAGCAGAGAGCGCCCGGCCTGCCCGGGATGCCACCGGCCCTCTCCCTCCCCTGCCTGCCTCGGCGCTTCCGTGCGTTTGGGCGTCCGTTCTGCCACCGCTCCGCGTCTTGTCGGCTGTGGCTCTGCGCTTCCCAAGGTGGATGGCGAGGGGGCTGCGACCCTGCGTGTGGCACGGCTCGTCTTCCCTGCGCTCACGCTGCCCCCTTTGCACCGGCTTTTCTTCCTCTTGAGCTCAGGCGGTTTTCAGCTTCCCCTGCGGGAGGCCTCCAGCTGGCTTCCTGCCCGTTTTCTTCCTCCTCAGAGCTCTCCCCTCTCACCGTGGCAAAGTCCTGTCGGCTCGTGCGGCCGCGGGGAACCGTCCGAGTGGCTCCTGGACCTGCTGGGCCAGCCGAGCCCCCTCCCGGGTGGTCTCTCTTGGCTCGGTCCCTGCCCTGCTCTCCAGAGGGCGGGGCTGTGCCTTCCACCAGGCAGCCTTCTTGCCCGGCTTGAGCCTGGCCCCAGGGACAACAGGCCACGCGTTCCCGGAGCGGCCCTCCCTCGTGCAAGGGATATTCCCATTGGGCACGGGTTCACCCAGGAAGCTCCAGGGGCAGAATTTGAACCCAAGTCTCGGCTCCTTTCTGTTTGTCTGAGGGCGGCGGGCAGTGCCACTGCGTCCCCCCCCGGAAAGAGTGTGGTGGATGGGGCTAGCACTGAAGCAAATGAGGAGAGAGGTGGAGCCGCCCTGCTTGGACTTCCCTGGGGAACCAGGGAGGGCTTCCTGGCAGAGGCGGCACAAGGGCTGGGATTTGAAGGAGTCAGAGGAGGGGGGCCAGAGATAGAAGCGGGGACGCCGATAGGTGGGGAGCAGCCACAAGGCCAGGTTGTTTTATGCCAGAGGTCAGGTTAGGGACGCCCGCCGCGCTGCTCAGGGCAGTGGAAGCAGGGAGGGCAGCCTGGAGGAGGAGCCTTGAAAAGGCTGGGCCTCCCCCGCTCCCCGCGGGCCCCTCACCTCTCCACGTGGTCCACGTTGCCGGCCACACCGAGGCCTCCCAGGGTGTAGATCTTGCCGTCGTACACCAGACTGTTGTGGCGGCACCGCGGGACGGTCATCCTGGACACCAGGTTCCAGTTGTCGAGCAGCGACATGTAACACCAGACGTCGGCCAGGGTCACCCCTGACTCCATTCCACCTGGAGGCGCGGCCGAGAGTGAGCGCGGGGGAGGGGGGTGTCGGGGCCTGACGGGGCCCCCCTCCCCCCCCAGCCCGGCGCGGCCCTCACCCGAGAGGTAGACGTTGTCCCCGGCGCTGACCACACTGAAGAACTCCCGGTCGTAGAAGGGCAGAGCGGCCAGCGGGTACCACTTGTTGTTCTGAGGGTTCCAGCACGTGACGGCGGCCAGTGACCGCTGGCTCATCCCCACCATCTGCCGGCCCCCAACCAGCACGATGACCTCAGCCACGCCTGCGGGGAGACGGGTCCCCGGAGCTCCAGGACGGCCCCCCCGACCCCGACCCCCGTCAGCATGGGGGGGAGGGGGGGAGAGAGACGGGGAGAGAGACAGAGACAGAGAGAGATGGAGAGAGAGAGAGACAGAGAGATAGAGAGAGACAGAGAGCCAGAGAGAGGGAGAGACAGAGAGAGAGAGACAGAGAGAGAGAGAGGGACAGAGAGAGAGAGAGAGAGAGAGAGAGAGACAGAGACAGAGACAGAGACAGAGAGAGACAGAGAGAGAGAGACAGAGAGAGAGAGAGGGACAGAGAGAGAGAGAGAGACAGAGAGAGAGAGACAGAGAGAGACAGAAAGAGAGATGGAGAGAGAGAGATGGACAGAGGCAGAGAGAGAGAGACAGAGACAGAGAGAGAGAGAGAGAGAGACAGAGACAGAGACAGACAGAGAGAGATGGAGAGAGACAGAGAGAGAGAGACAGAGAGAGACACAGAGAGAGAGAGAGACAGAGAGACAGAGAGAGAGACAGACAGAGAGAGATGGAGAGAGAGAGACAGAGAGAGATGGAGAGAGACAGAGACAGAGAGAGACACACAGAGACAGAGAGACACACAGAGAGACACAGAGACAGAGAGACAGAGACAGAGAGACACACAGAGAGACAGAGAGATAGACAGAGACAGAGAGAGATGGAGAGAGACAGAGACAGAGAGACACAGAGAGAGACAGAGACAGAGACACACAGAGAGACAGAGAGACACACAGAGAGAGAGAGACAGACAGAGAGACAGAGACAGAGAGACACAGAGACAGAGAGACACACAGACACAGAGACAGAGACACAGAGAGACAGAGAGAGACACAGAGAGAGAGAGAGACAGAGAGACAGAGAGAGAGACAGACAGAGAGAGATGGAGAGAGAGAGACAGAGAGAGATGGAGAGAGACAGAGACAGAGAGAGACACACAGAGACAGAGAGACACACAGAGAGACACAGAGACAGAGAGACAGAGACAGAGAGACACACAGAGAGACAGAGAGATAGACAGAGACAGAGAGAGATGGAGAGAGACAGAGACAGAGAGACACAGAGAGAGACAGAGACAGAGACACACAGAGAGACAGAGAGACACACAGAGAGAGAGAGACAGACAGAGAGACAGAGACAGAGAGACACAGAGACAGAGAGACACACAGACACAGAGACAGAGACACAGAGAGACAGAGAGAGAGACAGAGACAGAGAGATACACAGAGAGAGACAGAAAGAGATAGAGACAGAGACAGAGAGGCAGAGAGAGACAGAGAGAGAGATAGAGAGACAGACACACAGAGACACAGAGAGGCAGAGAGAGACAGACAGTAAGAGCTGAGCAAGTGAGCAGCAGGCGGCTCAGCAGATAGCGCCAGGCCTAGAGGAGGTTCCTCAGACACTTCCTGGCTGGGTGACCCTGGGCCAGTCACTTGACCCCAGTGATTCTAAGACAGACAGGGAGGGAGGGAGGGAGCGCCTGGCGTGCGCAGAGGCATGGCTGAGGCACAAGCCCGGCCAGAGGGCACCCCCCACCGCCCCCCGCCCGCCCTACCTGCTGAGAGCCGGGGCCTCGTGCGGGGCGTCTGCATCTCCTGACGGGCGTGAGGCAGCATGTGGTAGCGCTTGGCCTCGTTGACCAGGTCCCGGCAGGCCTCGGATGACTTGATGAGCTCCTCGTTGTCGACCACATTGAGCAGGTAGCTGGGGTGGATGAAGGGCAGCCGCACCACAGCCAGCAGCTCGGCGGCGTGCTAGGGAGGGAGAGAGGCCTCTGGCTAGGGCACAGCCCATGGTCTGGCCTCGGGAACCAGAGGGGGCCACAGACCGGAGGTTCTGGGTTCCAATCTGACCTCTGACACTTCCCAGCTGAGAGACCCTGGACAAGTCACTTGACCCCATGGCCTTGCCCTGGCCGATCCTCTGCCTGGGTTGCTGCCATGACAAGGCGAGGATTAAGAAGATAAAGAACCAAGAAAAGGGGCCCCGCTGGGCCGCCAGCTGCCCCTCACTCGCTCCTTTGCTGTGCTTCACAGACCGGGCGGTGGCTGCCGCCTCCGCGGCGCTCCCGGGCCAGCTGCTGCTCTCCAGTGTGGGTTGTCCTGGCTACGCTGGGGCGTCAGACGCTGAGCATTGTGGGATGAGAAGTGGCTGGAGCCGGCTCTCCCCACGGGCCAACGTGGAAGAACGGAGAGCGAACCCCCAAGGTGGGAGGAAATGCTCCCATTTCCGTTCTTGTTACTCTTCCGAAGTGAATGTCCCTTTGCAAAAGCTAATTGACAAACGGAACCGCAGTGCTGGGGGGGGCCACATCGTTGGATTGGGGGGTCAAGACAGTCACAACTGAGAAAAGAGACCCCCAAGCCCTCGTGGCCATCCAAGAGGCCCGAGTGGAGACGGGGCGAGGCCAGAGAGTACTTGCTGGGAATGGGCAGAGGGCCCAACAGCTAGAGCGAGCTGGAAAACCTTCATGCAGGAGGTGCCTCTGGAGAGGAACTTTCAAGGAAACCAGGCGCTCTGAGGGGCAGGCCAAGGGGAGGAGGGAGGACACTGCAGGCCTGGGCAAAGTCGAGAGGCGAGATGGAGTGCTGTGTGTGGATGAGGAACCACAAGGAGGCCAGGATGGCCAGACCTCAGAGGATGTAGCAAAGAGAATGTGTAGGGAAACCAGAAGATAAGAAGGGGCCAGGTGGGGAGAGCCAATCAATGTCCATCCAGGGGACATCTATGACTCAACATGTCCACAATGGAACACATGATCTTTCCTTCCTAACTTCCCCACCAAGTCCCCTGTTACTGTTGAGGGTACCCCCATCCTCCCAGACTGGCAGGCTCTCAATCCAGGAGTCATCCTGGGCTCCTCACTTTCTCTTCCTGGTCCCCCATATCCAATCTGTGGCCCAGGCCTGTTGATTTCACCTCTGCATATCCCTGCAGAAAGCATCTCTTGTTGATTTCACAGCCTTGACTTCTCAGATTTCACCCCTCCAATATCTCTTTTGTTGATTTTTGCCTTAACATGTCTTGTGATTTCACCTCTCCAAGCAGTATCTCTTGTTGATTTCACTTGTGCCAATTTTACCTCTAATATTTCTTGTCATGGCAACAGTAGCATGTCTGGTAGATTTCATCTCTATACCATCTCTTGTTGATTTTGTCTCCACAAAATCTCAATTTCACCTGTGTGTTGATTTCACCTCTACAGGTGGAAGATCTCTTGCTGATTTCATCTCTGACCATCCCCTGTTGATTTCACCTTGGTAATATCGCTAGTTAGTTTCTCCTATTCATCCTCTCTCCAATGTCACCCTCTTCTCTTCTGATACTGCTCCCACCCTGATGCAGACCACCATCGTGTCATGCCTAGATTACTGCAGTAGCTTCTGTTCAGGGTGGAGAGCTAAAAACATTTTTAAAAACCCTTACTTTCTGCCAGTAATAACTAGGGCAGAAGGGCAAGGGCTAGGCAGTCCCAGGGTCACCCAGCTGGGAAGTGTCTGAAGTCGGATTTGAACCCAAGTGCTCCTGACTAGGTCTATCCACGGAGTCACCCAGCTGCCTGTTTTTTGCCTTTGGATTCTCTGCCTGGCACAGTGGATGTTTAATCTGCTCGGTGCTGTGGTTGGTGATGATGATGCCAGCTTTGGCTTGGCTTTTTCAGCCACTTGTGAACATGGAGTGATTCCCGGATAAGGTGCCTGTCCATGGTAGGGTTAGCCTTGAGCCTCACCAGGGACCCACCCTAAGAATGTGGATGAAAAGGAAAGCCCTTCGCTGGAGCCCCTTCTCTACCCCTGGCTGAGCGAAGATGTTCCACAGTGGTTGCCCACACTTGGCCCTATCACAAATGCATATGGGGCTTCCCAGATGACTATTTAGGGGCAGCTTCACAGTGCCAGGACCTTTGGGGAAAATGAGGCAAAGGACTGGGACAGCGTATCTTACTAAGGTCATAAACTTAGAGCCGGAGGGAGCCAAACGCCATCTCGTCTGACCCCCCATTTTACAGTTGATAAAACTTAAGGTAAATGACTTTCCCAAGGTCACACAGCTAGTGAGTGTCTGAGGCTGAATTTGAACTCGTCTGTCTTCAGGTCCCCTCCAGATCCCAGGCCAAGTTCTCAGATGGATAATGAACCGTCTCATGCCATGAAATCAGACAATTAAGATGTGGTCTGGAAAGGCTAAAATGGCTGGTAGCCCCGGCATGGAGATCAAAGTCTCCTTCCTTAGGCCTCCATAGCCGGGCCCCGAGCGAGGGCTGTCCCCCTCTCCCTCCCCAGATCTATCACGAATCGCCTGAGCTTCCCCTTTGCCCCCCCCCCCCCAGTCTATCTGTCCAGCCTCACCTGCGCTCGGGTCGCTGGGTCCTTCCGGATCCACCTGATGACGGTCTCATAGACGAGCTCCTCCGCCTTGGTGTTGAGGCTGTCGTTGGACACGTATGCGATGAAGTCGTCCTTGGAGATGTTCAGGATCTCCTCATGGGCCGCCACCTCCGGGAAGATCTGCAGCGCGAAGGCCTTCGCCATGTGGTACAGCTCGCTGCACTGCATGGCCTCGGCCATGGCCAGCACTCCCAGGCAGTTCCCGGGGGTCAGCTGCTTCTCTGTGGGGGAGGGGGGACAGGCTCCGGTCACTCCGTGGACTGGCGGCCCTTCCTCCCCCCAGGGCCACACGGTCCTCCGGGGTGCCCCGTTGTGTCCCTTGGCTGAGCTTCCAGGGAACCAGGGCAGAGAAGGCGTGCTCTTTTGACACCCGGGGCCCAGTCAGGAGGGAGGGCTGGACACTGGTCTGTGGCTGGTGGAAGGGTCGAGAGGGGTCAGTTTGAGTCAATGGACTTTGAAGTTCCTACTATGTGCCAAGTATTGTGGTCAGTGTGGCTGAGGAGGGTCACAGGGGGGTCAGAGTATGTGGGAGGGTCACAGGGGGGTCAGAGTGTCTGGGGAGGGGTCACAGGGGGGCCAGAGTGTCTGGGGGAGGGGTCACAGGGGGGTCAGAGTATGCGGGAGGGTCACAGGGGGGTCAGTGTCTGGGGGAGGGGTCACGGGGGGGTCAGAGTGTCTGGGGAGGGGTCACGGGGGGTCAGAGTATCTAGGGGAGGGGTCACCACAGGGGGGTTAGAGTATCTGGGGGAAGGGTCACAGGGGGGTCAGAGTGTCTAGAGGAGGGGTCATGGGGGGGTCAGAGTGTCTGGGGGAGGGGTCACAGGGGTGTGTGTTTAGGGGAGGGGTCACGGGGGGTCAGAGTGTCTGGGGAGGGGTCACAGGGGGGTCAGAGTATGTGGGAGGGTCACAGGGAGGTCAGTGTGGCTGGGCCTGGCTCAGAACCCCTTCCCTGCCCTCTCGAGCCTCTTTGGGGCCTCCCCCGGTCCCAGAGCCTCTGGTGCTGCTCACCAAGGAAGGACACACAGACTTTGCAGAAGGTGTGGAACTGGAACTTGCTGGCAGCTTCGAGCAGCGTCTTGGCATTGGCCGCGTCGATGGTCAGCGAGCCGGTGTAGACAAACTCCAGGAGCAGCTCCAGGACGTCGGCCCGCAGGTCGGGCAGGCTGAGCTCCAGCTTGTCGCGGCCATCGCGCTCGCGGGGAGACCTGGCATGGCAGAGCAGAGCCCCCTCAGTGCCCGGCCGGCCGGGCGGCCTTCCTGCCTGCCTTCCTTCCCCGCGGCCTCGGCCTGGGCCTCTCTTTGGGCCGGTCGGCGGCGGAGAGCACAGCTGTAAGAGAAGAGCGTCGCCCGCAGCCCTGAGGGGCCGCCTGCTCCGAGAGGGCGCGTCACCCGGATGGAGATGGGGGTCTCCCAGGGGAAACAATGCCCTTTGGGTCCCCCCCACCCCAGGTGCTCCCGGAGGCCTCCCCCACGGGGCCCTCCTGCCCGGCCCCCAAGAGGATCGTTCCCGGCGGCCTCGCTCAGAACACAAGAGGAGACGGACAGTGGTTGGGGCTGGGACGGGCAGGGGTGGGGGCCTCTCCCTCCGCCACAGGCAGCAGCCAGCAGCCATCGGCCTCGTCGGGGGGGCCTGTGTGTGAGCTTGTGCTGGTGAACCTGGGGGACGCCGGGAGAGGGGGGGACAGTGGGCGCCGCAACAACTCTAGAGAGGACCTAAAAGACAGAAATGAAAATACCCCCCCGGCCCCCCCCCCAGCCACCAGGAAGAAGCAAAGAGGAGGAAGGTCAGGAGATGGTGGGCAGGAGGGGAGGGTCCCCGCCGTGTCTGGAAGGGAGTGAGACAGCCGGAGGGGCCCCCCTGCCCCAGCCAGAGTCCGTGGAGGCCCTCAGGTGGATGCGTCCAACCCGCCTGGCCCGGCGCTCTGGGCCAAGCAGTCAGTGGCCCCGAGGAGGGTCCGGGACGAGCCTGTGTGGCTGCTGCTGCACCCCGGAAGCCCTTCCCTTGCCCAGGTGGAGAGACAGCAAAGACCCGGCTTGGTGGCCCCAAACCCAGGGGCAAAGGCAGATGGAAGGAAGGATGGAGAAGGCCCCCAGACGGGAAGCTCACTACCTCACAGAGCGGCTCCTCCTGATCCTGATCTTAGCCCTGATTCTGTTCGGAGCCTGGGGGGGGGGGGGGCAGCTCGAGGAAAACGTGAGGGTTGGAGGCCGGGAGGTGCCCGACTGCCCTCGCAGAACCCCATGCGCAGAGCCCCCCCCCCATGTGCCCTAGGAGGAGGCGGGGCAGGGGAGGGTCCGAGAGCTTCTGGCATGGCTGCTCCCGGCGGGTGGTCTAGCTGGCCTTGCGTCGGGTGCCTCTGCAGACACGCGGGTCCTGGCCTCAGAGCCTGCAGTTCCAAGGGACCACAAGGGGTCCGGCCCGGTCCTCTCGTCAGACCCACCAGGGAAAGGACTCGGCCAAGGTCTCCCCGAGGTGCGGAAGAGCGTCCCCTGCCACCCCGTGAATGATGACAGCGTGAGACGGGCCGAAGCCCGGCCACAGCGAGGGGGCTTCCGGGGGAGCATCGCAGGGGCCACCTGCGCTGGGTTCGCTCCGTCGCTTCATCGGCCACGTGCTCGATCCCAGCTCGGCTGGCCGGGCCGTCTCGCTGCATTCGCTCCTGCCGGACCGACCACATCACGGGAAGACGCCAGGGAGGGGCCCAGCGCGGGCGACCCGGAGGTGAGAGCACGGCCGGGGGACGTCCCCCAAGAGCGCTGGCTGCTCTCCGGCAGAGCCTCTGGGCTCCTGCGTGCCTGGGAGAAGCAGGAGGCGGGTTCGGCTGTGCCCGGCTTCCCAAGGGCTGCCAGCTGTCTGGGAGAGCTCAGGACCTCCGCGGCCTCCTCTCTGCGCCTGTCCTCTGCGTCTCTCTGTCTCTCTCTCTGTCTCTCTGTCCTCTGCGTCTCTCTGTCTCTCCCTCTGCGTCTCTCTGTCCTCTGCGTCTCTGTCCTCTCTGGTCCGTCTCTCCCAACCCCAGAAGGCCGGTGAGGGACGGCCGTGGTCAGCCGTGGAAGGGGACGCCCGAGTGAGGTCCGTGCGTGGGAGGAGGAAGCTCCACAGCGACGGCTCGGACGGGAGGAGCCGGTGCTGGCGCTGGGGGGGCAGGTCCGGGTCCGAGGACTTCGGCTCTGCCCTTCGAGGCTCCTGTGACCCTGACGGCCTTCAGAAACCACCATGTTGGCGGCGCCTCTTCCGGTTGGGGGAAGATCGAACGGCCCCGGCGGGCCCTGAAGAGCACGAATTAACGTTCAGCAAAATCGCCGTTTCTCCTCCCGACGGCCTCCCGGCTTGGGGCTCTCCATGTGGCGTGCCACACGCATGTCTGAGCACCTTCAGTGTGGAGGCGGCCGACGGCCTGACAGCCGCCTCTTCCTCCTTCAGGGACGTGGTAGTGGCCGGCCGTGGCCTGTGCCCCGAGCGGCGCCTCCGCGTTCCTCTCCGAGGCCTCGTCCATGACGGACCCGCCGGCTCTCCGGGCACCGCAGAGGCTTGACTCGGAGCCCTTTTGGTGACCTCGGCGAGTCCATCCCCCGATTCTCCCCCATAGAGGCTGCCGGACTGTGCTGGGTTCAAGGGACGCCCCCTGCCGACATCCCCAGTCAGAGCAGGAAGCCGCCCTCCAGGGGAAGATGCGCCTCGTTCTGGCCTCCTCCGCCCCCCCAGACACCCCGGAAGCAGCTTCTTCAACGAGGAAGCCCCACGCCGCGGCCCCCCTCGTGCTCCGAGCACAAAGTCGAGCCACACGTCCTTGGAGAGCCCGAGAGGCGGCTTCGGGGAGTCCAGCCTCCTCCCAGGCTCGTCCGGCTTCAGTCCGCTCCCAGCGGATCAGGCCTCGTTCCTGGACGGACAACGGCTCCCTGTGGCCCATCTCCTCTTGGGGTGGGGGGGGGCAGAGGCGAGACTGCCTACACTCTGCAGACGTGGACTCCAGGGGTGTGGGGGTGGGGAGGAGCCCAGGGAGATGGAGACAGGCAGAAGGAGGGGAGCAGCTCGCTCCAGCCAGGGGTCCTGTCGGCCCCTCACACTCCGTGGCTCCCATCCAGAACGGAGCTCCCCGGCTCCCCGAAGGCTCCATCCTCCTCCTTTCATCCTCTCCCTCATCTCCCCTCTCCAGTCCTTTGCCCAGGCTTGTTGGAAGGGCCTCTGCCATGTCTCTTGCATCCATCACCTCTCTCCACTCACACTGCGGCCTCCTCTTCACCTGGACCAGTCTGGCCATCTCCTGACGGGCCGTCTTCCCACCCCTTTCAATGCCTCTCCCAGAGACTGGCCAAGTTAATCCTTTTAAGGCCTGGGTCCAACGGTGCCCTCCTGGGCTCAGGGGCAGCAGGGGCTTCCTGTGCCTCAAGACTAGCCATGGGACCCTTTCTTGGCCCAGGTGGTGCCAACCTTCTTTTCCATGGCTTAGCACAGGGCTTGGCACATGATAAGCAAAGCACTAAATCAATCAACCAGTCAACCTTTCTCCCCTCTGTCCTCCCTCCCTCCCTCCCTTCCTTCCCTCCCTCCCTCCCTCCCTTCCTTCCTTCCTTCCTTCCTCTCCTTCATTCTTTCCTTTCTCTCCTTCCTTCCTTCCTTCCTTCCTTCCTTCCTTCCTTCCTTCCTTCCTTCCTTCCTTCCTTCCTTCCTTCCTTCCTTCCTTCCTTCCTTCCTTCCTTCCTTCCTTCCTCCCTCCCTCCCTCCCTCCCTCCCTCCCTCCCTCCCTCCCTTCCTTCCTTCCTTCCTTCCTTCCTTCCTTCCTTCCTTCCTTCCTTCCTTCCTTCCTTCCTTCCTTCCTTCCTCCCTCCCTTCCTTCCTTCCTCCCTCCCTATTAGGGCAGAGACCTTAGGGAGAGCATCTCTGTACATGAGTGCCCCCCCCCCCCCCCGGAGGGCAGGGGCTAGCTCATTGCTTGCTGTGCTTCCCCAGGGCCAAGCACAACTCTGTACACAGCAGGCACTGAATAAATGTGTGTAGGAGGGGGAAGAGATGCAGGAGGGGAGGGGAGGGGAGGAAGAAGGCCCAACTCCGTGGCTCCCCCTCCTGCTCAGAGTCGGGCCCTCCTTGGGGATGGGCTGGCTCAGCCCCCTTCTGAATTGTGGATAACGCCACGGTGGGACGACACCAGAGGAGAGCCACGTAAATCCACAAGAAACAGGACTGGAGCTTTATGCTCAGGACGCGACTGTGTGGAAGGAGACACTGGCCAACGGGCCGTCCTGAAACAAAAGGCAGTCACTGGGGCGTTAGCTGGAGGCCGGCATCTGCTGGGGTGCTGCAAGGCAAATGTCTGGGGTGGGGGAGGGTTAATGTGCTGGCGTCAGGTCGAGGGGACTGGTGGGAATGGAGGAGGGGACCCCTGGGCTGTGGGCCGCAGCTACTCTGCCTCATCAGGAGGGCCCAAACGCTGGCCGGCTACAGCTTTCTGACAGGGATGGATAAAAACTGTTTGCATGCACGCAGGAGGGTCAGGCTGCTGGAACTAGCCAGAGAATGAGGCAGGAGGCAGAGGGAGGGAAGACCAATACCCAGTGGGAGGCCTGATGTGGGGGTGGGGGGCATCGGTGCTCATCCTCTGGACAAAGCCATCCCCACCCCCTAGGACCTGAGGGTGAGGAGAGGGTGTAGGTGAGTGGGATGCGGTCCCTTTGGAGTGAAGGCAGCGCCCCCTCTGTTCTGGGGTCTGACCCCTTGAGGCTCCAGCTGCTTTGGGGTTTGGGTGGGGCAGGCAGGGTGTTTTCCTTCAGCTGAATCAGGCAGAGTGGCAACAACTGCCTGGTCTGACTTAGAGTCAGCCTGAATCTAAGTTTGAGCATGTGATGGGAGATGCTGGGAAGGGATGGATTGGAGGCAGGGTGGGGCCCCCGCTGTGGAGGCGGACAGCCTGGCTGCTGGCTCTGGGAGAGGAGAGTCACTCTTCAGGACCTGCAAGAGAGGGGGGGAGAAAAGCCACACAATGCGTCCTACAGAGGAGTAGACCAGATCGCGGCTGGAGGGGAGCAAACCTTTTGATCAGGTCCTTGAGATACAAGCTGCAGGAAGCTACCACATTTTGGTGGACTTCAAACACTTTGCCGTCAACAATAATTTTCAGGTCTGTGAACTCTTTCGTTTTCCGCTGCTGGTTCAACTCCTTCAACATTTCTGCAGAACAGAGAAGACAGACAGGCCAGGTCCCATTAAGGTAAGGGGTCGGCGGCTGGGGGGGGGGGCTTTGCTTCTGATTTTGGGGAGGGTCAAGAAGTCGAGAAACCCAAAATACTGGACACTGTTTCTTGGCACGACTGACTCAACATGGATGGTCAAAAGGAGTCACAGACAGAGGGTGCCAGACAAGCAGCAACAGGAGCCAGGGAGTGGGAGACCCCCCAGAATCATCCCTTTTAAAAAGCAAAACAACGAACCACTTCAATTTGGAAAGGTAAAAAATGAACACGGTTTCCACACAGATAAACCAGAAACGGAGAAGGCATTCATTCTCGTGGATAGTCGAGGCCACGACTGCGCCCCATCCCCTCCGCCCCCATCACGTGGCAGCATTTCTCCCTCTGGATGGGCACGATACCTGGTCAAACATGGGGTGAGGATGCAGCGGGCCTGGGGAGGGTACAAAGCTAGTGCGGCTCGTGGATGAGCGTGGCAGGGCATCTGGCACCCGCCACAGATAACCTTGCCCTCGTGGCCGAGCGCACCAGAGCCGCCAGCGCCGGCACACGGGGGACGTTCTGGGCTGGGCTCTCCTGCACCTTCTCCTTCTCCAGGGTGCCTGCAGTGTGGAGCTGGGCGCCTTTGGGCTTTTAGCTTCAAGGCGTCCTTGCTCCCCAAGTTCGAATGTGCCCCGAGACTGCCGTGGGGGGCACAAGGGAGGGAGGGAGGGAGGGAGGAGGGGAGCGGGCAGCAGCACCTACCTTTGCCTGGCATCCACAGCACAGAAAAGCAAAGATCTGCCCGAGTCACTGGCACAGGCGAGGATGTGGCCCAAGTCCCCTCCCCCGGAAGGCGACCGCCTGGATCACCCAGACACCCCTTCTGTACAATGGCAGCACCGGGTCAGGCGATCCCCAGGGTGCCGCCCTCCGGCCGTCTAGGGGTCAACCTGGCTGGCTTCCTGGCCCTCTGCAGCTCCCTGGAGGCTTCTTTGGCCGCCCAGCCCGGCTCCAGCCAGGAGGGAGTGGCGCGGCCCGTCTCGTTCCCCTGACAGCTCCCTCTTCCGTCTCCCGGAGGGGCCCGCCTGGGCCTTCTCGTGCACGAGGGACTTGGGGGGCCACCGAGGCCCATTTTACAGAGGGTGAAACGGAGGTCCAACGAGGGGAAAGGACTTGTGTGGAGGCCACGCAGGGCGCCGGCCGGCCTCCGAGACGCTGCTTGTGTGGCCACTGAAGAGGCCTCGGAGGCTCCGCTGGGCAGCTCTGAAGCCCCGGACTGGGCTGGCGGCCCTTTGGCTGTCCGGTCCAGCAGGGGCCGAGCCACGAGCCACCCGAGAGCCACGAATGCCGGGAAGGTTCCGGAGGAAGCAGCCCCAGCGAGGGCCCCGCGATGACTCCGCGCAGACTCCCCGGGAGCGGGGGGAAACGGACGCCCCAACAGACGGGAAGGGACGGCCGCCGCTGTGCAGCCCCGACAGAAAGGGGGTCACCGGGGCCCCCACTTCCCACAGGCTCCTGCTGTTTGGCGCACGGAAAGCGCTGTGCGTGCTGGCTGGGCCGCCGTGGGCAGTCGGGGAGACTAGGAGGCCGCGGGCAGAGCAGAGCCGGGCACTGGAAGGGGCGCTTGCCTCGGGCTTCGCCCATGGTCGCATCGAGCGGGTTTTCGCGGAGGGGAGGTGCCGGCCTGGCGGGCAGCGGCAGGACCTTCCCGAGATTCGCCCACGGGGACGCCCTCCTCCGACGTTGGAGTGCAGGACGGGCCCGGGGGGGCCTGGGCAGGGAGGGAGGAGGCAGGGAGGCCGGAGAAGGGGCCCTGATGGCGCCTCCTGCGGAGAGCAGAAGCAAGGCCAGAGAAAGCGGCCGGTGCGAGGCGGTCCACGACGCTCTCCGGGCGCCCATGTTGTTCACGAGGCCTCAGGGCGGCGGCACGGACGGGCCCTGGGCCGGGAGGCGCGAGCACAGGAGCTCCCCGTCCTGGCTGGGCGGCCTGGGCGCCCCTCGGAGCTCTCTCGGCCTCCGTTTCCTCCCCCGTCCAAGGGCTGGAATGACAGTCCCCACTTCTGCCTTCGAGGCCCCGGAAGTGCTGCGACGGCTGCTGCCCGGCCCGGGGATGCGTAGCCGATGTCTGTCCTCGGCGGGCCATAAGAGGGGCCGCTTCCTGCGGGCAGAGCTCTGCTGCCCTCGTCCCCGGGCTGGCCTCGGGGTTAGACTGGAGGCCCCTCGGTGAGCTGGGGGCGTCGCGGCCCGCTTCCTCACTTGCACGATGGGCGCGTCTGCTTCCTCGTCGTCGGGGCCTCGGTGGCTCCTCACAGAGCCGAGTTGGGCTGACCTGTTCCCTCCGCGAAGGCGCAAAGGGCTTCCCCGGGCCGCATGGCTGCTTGGAGATCTCCGGACGAGATGACCCCGCGGGCTCCGTGACCGACGCTTGCCTCATCCCGAAGGCGCTGCCTTTCTGGCGCGTGAGGCTGCACGGTCCTTGGCATGGGCCACACCGGGACTTGGGTCTCCAGGCGCATTGGCTGCGAGCCGGCGTGTCGGATTTGTTTAAGCGAGCGAGGCCGTCACAGCCTCGACCCGAAGACCTCCGATATCGCCTCAAGCTCTGCCCACGAGGGGCTTTCAATGCTTTCCTTGGTTTCTCTTTCTTGGATTTCGCAAGAATCTTGGGGGAGAGCGACGGGAAAGAAGGCCAGGCAATGCTGTGCTGTTGTAGGCTACAGGCCACTCAGGCAGATGGAGGATACGGATGATGCTCTCGAGAGAGATGGAGGAACTTGGACATTAGATCTCAGAAGCGAGTCTCTCTGCCGTAGGGAGAGCAACTGATAAAACCTTGTCTTGCTGCTGCCATCTTTCAGGCCATTCTGAATTGGAAGCAGCCCAACGAGGAGGAATGGGCTGGTGGGAGGTCAGGAGGAGGCTCGGGGGCAGGGACGCACCCCTCAACCCTAGGAACTGTGATGCGCTGGGTGGGCTCTGAAGGGTTCAGAGGAAGGACGTGATGATCCCACTGGCGGCCCGAAAGGGAGAGGAGACTCCCGAGGATGCTCTCTGCTGGGGAAGGATCCCGGCTAGGAAAGGGGCAAGTTCCCAGGAGGGGAGGCATCTGTCCAGGGTCCGAGAGGGGAGAGCAGCTCAGCCAAGAGGGTCATGCAAGGCGAGCCGAGCCTAGAGAGTCTCGGCTGGTGAAGGATGAAGGAGAACCGGACACTCCTCCGCTGTGCGGGCGACAGGGCAGGGCCGCTGTCCAGGGTGCCCTCAACAGGGTGGCCGAGATCTCATCTGCGAGTCTAGTTCCTACTTCCCAGGAGGTTTCCCAAACTCGACAAGACAACAGAAAGCAAAACCCCAAACCAAGATCCCCCAAACTTTCCCGGATGTCCCTCGAATGTGCTCCTCCAGGCACCCCAGCTAAGCCCGTGCTGGGCTTGTCTGGGCAGTCACTCAGGAAGGGCCCGGCCTCGGTCTAGGACGGGAGCTAGGAGGGGGCGCCGCTCAGGCCGGAAAGCAGGTACGGGAAGGCTTGGCTGGGACAGTGGTGGGATCTTGGGGTTCTGATGGAAGCCGGAGGCCCCCGTGCAGTTCTTCCTCTTGCCTGATCCCCGGCCCAAGATACAAAGACATCAGACACTGGAATGAAGGGAACCCCGAGAAATGGCGTCTCTAGAACCATCGGCCAGCACGGTCTCCAGCGGGGCCAAACCCTTCCCAGCAAGGCTGGGGCTAAAACGAGTCTGCCGTTGTCCCCCCGACTGTTTCGTGAGATGCTCGCTAGAGCGGAAACAGCAAAAAAAGAGACCGAAGGAATTAGAAAAGGCAACGAAGAAACAAAGTCATTGCTCTTGGCAGATGGAGCGACCCCATCCCGAGAGAACTCTGGAGAACCGGCCAAAAGACTACTTGGAACAACGAACAGCTTGAGCCAAGTCACAAGATACAGAATCAGCCCAGGGACTGGTTTGGGCACAAAGGAGCTTCCTCCCCCCACCATGCCACCACCCTCAGCAAAGAAGTCTGCCAAGGGGAGGGGCTTCCCCTTCTTCTTTTTAGCAAAAGCTGCCATATTGGGAGAGGGAGAGAGAACGCAAAAGATCCCGATGAGGCAGTCGCATGATCCTAGCGAGCGTGTCGGGCTGGGAGATGCGAAGCTCTACAACGTACAAAATAAGCTCACAGAAATCAGCAGCATTTCTGTTTACCACAAACAAAATATTACAGCAAGCAATGAAAAAGGAAATTCCGCTCAAAACAACTCTAGACAACAAACTACCTGAGCAGCAGCTGCATGAAGACAATCACAAACACTTCACACAAGTTGAGTCAGACCTAAAGAATTAGGGAAACACGAATTGCTCATGGATAGGCTGAGCCAACATAATGAAAATGACAAGTACCTAAGTTAATTTCCCTCTTCAGTGACATGCCCATCAAACTATCCCCAAATGATTTCATAGGCCAACCCAACAAAGCTCATCGGGAAGAACATGAGGCCAAGAACGTCAAGAGAATTCATTTAAAAAGTATAGAAGAGGCCCGGCTGTACCTGATATCAAACTATACGAGAAAGCAGTAATTGTGGAAACAATCTGGTTCTGGCTAAGAAACGGAGTGCTGGATCAATGGAACTGATCAACACATGGCCATCGATGTCCATCGCATCTTAGAGTTTGGCAAACCCAAGACCCAAGCCTTTGGGGAAATAACTCGCAATTGGACAAAAACCACCAGGAAAACTGGAAAGCAATATGGCAGCGGTTAGGCATGGGTCAGCGTGTCACACCACACCCCGGATAAAGCACAAGTGCACGCTTGACCTAGAAACAAAGGGGGACACCACAAACAGATGAGGGGAACCTGGAGAGTTTCCTTGTCAGACTTCTACATAAGGGAAGAATTTGTGACCAAATGAGACAGAGAGAACACGATGAAACATGAAGTAGATTGTTCTGGTTACGTTAAATTAAGGAAAGGGGGGTTTGTACAAGTGAAACCACCGCAACGGGGTTAGAAGGGAAGCAACCCGTCTGGGAAAAGTTGTCTAGCAAGTGTCTCCGACAAAGGGCTCGCCCCTCAAATAGACGGAAGATGGCGTCCAATGGCTAAGAAGACAAGCCTTTCCCTGATGGAGACGTGGCCAGGGGAGGCGAGCAGGCCGTTCTCAAAGGAAGACATTAAAACAGTTGCCATCATAGGAAGGAATGCTGCTGATCCCTCAGAGGGGCCACCTCCCGCCCACCAGCTAAAGAGAAGGGATAAATGTTGGAGGGGGCGGGGCAAAATCGGGACACTGATGCATTGTTGGTGGAGCTGTGACCAGGCTCAAAGGGCCCCAGAACGGTTCAGGTCCTTGAACCCTGCGACACCCCTTCCGGGTCTGTATCCCAAAGAGATCAGAGACAAGGGAAAGGGCTGGCCTGCACCTAAATACTTTCAGAAGCTCTTTGTGGCGAAGAATTAGAAATTGGGGTTGTCCATCCCTTGAGGCGTGGGTGAACAAGTGTGGGATGGGGCAGAAATGGGAGATGAGTGCGCTCGGAAAAGCCAGGGATGCCAAAGGAAGGGGGCAGAACCAGGAGGATGGGGTGGATGGGCACAGAAAGAGGCTCCGATGACGTGCGGCGAAGCAAGGCTCCACGATGACCCCGAAAGCCGGATGAAAAGTGCCATCTGTGGCCCGAGAAGGCCCCGAGGGGCTCTGAGGCCGATCGAAGCCCGCCATCTTCCCTCCAGCTCCTTCGTGAGGTTCCTGTTGTGCGGGTGACGACGCGGCCTGCGCCGTGCATGGCTATGGCCGCCGTCCGTCAGCCCATCCCCGCCTCGGAGAAAGCTTGAATTCCCAAATGTCAGACGGCTGTTTCCGTGTGTAGCAGAACAAAAGGGGCCGTTAAGCAAACGGATGGCGGCGCGGACGTGCCCCGATTCCCTCTGCACGGTCAGCAGGCGCGTCCACGCTGCGGGCTCTCCCTCTCGGGCAGTGGCCAGAGGCTGGCACTCTTCCCGCTCGCTGGCTGAAAGCGGCCGGAGGCCTGCACTGCGCCCGTGCCGCCGATGTTGGTGCCAGGCACCCCCAGCGCGCCTCTCCTGCGCTCCAGCCGCTCAGCCCCTACCGCTGAGCAGCGACCCGGGGCATCCGGCGGGCCCCGCACGACTCGGTGTCGACCCTGCTCTGTCGAGGGCCCGACCGTCCCTCTAGGCCCTCCCGGCGGCCCCCGCTGCATCTGCTGGGGCCGCCAAGCCACGATGTCTTGACACAGCCGCTCGTGGAGGCCAGGAGGCCGCAAAGGGGGTCCTCGACACCAGCAGCCCTCCCCAGCCTCAGGACAAACAGCGTGCCAGACCACCACCACAAGACCAGACTCAAAGCAAACCCAAGAGACTCTCTTGGGCTCGCTCCCTCCTGCTTGTGCCTGCGACTCGTGCCCAGAAAGGCCGCCCCCACGGCCAGCCCCCGTCCACGTCCACGGGAGAGGCTCGTGCCCCGGGCGAGCTGACACGAAGCCGAGTCGGGCTTCCGGGAGCCCTTCGGTCCGCCTGGGCCACGGCGTCTGCCGACTGCCTCACGGAACGCCAGCCAGGCGCTTTGTGAGAAGTTAGCGCGTCGAGCGTGTATGTTGGGGTGAAAATAAGGGCTGACCCTGGGCCCGGCGGAAGCAGCTCCGTGCCAAGCTCAGCCCCAGGCGGGCACACACAGCCAGGAACCCCCGAAGCTGTGAGCAAGGCAGGCCCTGAGCTCTTGGCATGCATCCACACAGCCATCACCAGGTTCAGCCGGGCTCTCTGGGCCAACAGCTATGGGGCCTCCAGCCACCTGATCACCAGCCACCTGATCACCAGCCACATGATCAGCAGCCACATGATCACCAGCCACCTGATCGCCAGCCACCTGATCACCAGCCACATGATCGCCAGCCACATGATCACCAGCCACCTGATCGCCAGCCACCTGATCGCCAGCCACCTGATCACCAGCCACATGATCGCCAGCCACCTGATCGCCAGCCACCTGATCGCCAGCCACATGATCACCAGCCACCTGATCGCCAGCCACATGATCGCCAGCCACCTGATCACCAGCCACATGATCGCCAGCCACCTGATCGCCAGCCACCTGATCACCAGCCACCTGATCGCCAGCCACCTGATCGCCAGCCACATGATCACCAGCCACATGATCACTAGCCATAGTACCACCAGCCTAAGGAGCCACCTAAATGCTTTTCTCCAAACACATCCTCAACATGTTGTTCCCCTCAACAGCTGGCCTCATTTTTCTGCCATCTCCAGGATGAAATACCAACACCATAGGCTGCCTTTGAGGCTTAACACAGTCTTTAGCCTCACACACTAGCCTGGTTTCTTGCCTAACTAGCCTACTGATAAATCATTTCCCACCTCTAGGCCTTTGCCCAGACTGTGCCTCCTCAGCCTTTTTTTTTTCAGCTTCTTTAGGACTTCCCTAACACAGGCAGTACCCTCCCACTAGAAAGCGAGCCCCCCCCCCCCGAGGGTAGGGGCCATTTCCTTCTGGCCCAGGGCCCAGCAACACTGGAACGGGTTCTGTGGTGGGAGTCTGTTTTTGGTCCTAAGGACATCTTGGGCCCCCTCGAGCTGAGGCTGCTGTGGATGGGGAAGGTGGAACCACCTGCTGCCCCTGGGACTGTGCCTCATTGGCCTGCGTTGCCCCCAAAGAGGGGCTGGTCCCCTCCAGCTCTCCAGACGTCATGAAGTTGGGCTGTGACTCCAAATGCAGTCTGGGAAAATCCTGCCTCAGTCTGTGGACCCAAGTTCCAATCCTGCCTGTCCACAGCCAGGATCCTTGACTGTCTGGATCATACAGAGGTTGGAGGACTTGGAGTTGGGAAGACCTGAGTTCAAATCCAGCTGCAGACCCTGCCTTGCTGGGTGTCCCTGGATGAGTCACTTGACCTGTGTGCCTTGGTAGTTCTGCAGTCACAGGGATGAAACAGCTGTCCCAGGCTCCTTCCTCTCTACTCCGAGGCAGGCGAGGCCTTGCTCTTCTGCTCACGCTATTGCTCGCCCGCCTACCTGCTCATTCTCTTGTTTGCCCACTTGCTCTCTTGCTCGCTCACTCTTCTGCTTGCTCACCCACTCGCTCTCTTGCCTGCTCGCTCGCCCTCTCACTCACTCGCTCTTCTGCTCGCGCACTCTCCTTCTTGCTCTCTTGCTCGCTCACTCTTCTGCTTGCTCACCCACTCGCTCTCTTGCCCGCTCGCTCGCCCTCTCCCTCACTCGCTCTTCTGCTCGCTCACTCTTCTTCTTGCTCTCTTGCTCGCTCACTCTTCTGCTCGCTCACCCACTCGCTCTCTTGCCTGCTCGCTTGCCCTCTCACTCACTCGCTCTTCTGCTCGCGCACTCTTCTTCTTGCTCTCTTGCTCGCTCACTCTTCTGTGCGCTCACCCACTCGCTCTCTTGCCCACTCGCTCGCCCTCTCCCTCACTCGCTCTTCTGCTCGCTCACTCTTCTTCTTGCTCTCTTTTGCTCGCTCACTCTTCTGCTCGCTCACCCACTCGCTCTCTTGCCTGCTCGCTTGCCCTCTCACTCACTCGCTCTTCTGCTCGCGCACTCTTCTTCTTGCTCTCTTGCTCGCTCACTCTTCTGTGCGCTCACCCACTCGCTCTCTTGCCCACTCGCTCGCCCTCTCCCTCACTCGCTCTTCTGCTCGCTCACTCTTCTTCTTGCTCTCTTTTGCTCGCTCACTCTTCTGCTCGCTCACCCACTCGCTCTCTTGCCCGCTCGCTCACCCTCTCCCTCACTTGCTCTTCGGCTCACTCTCTTGTTTTTCGGCTTGCTGCACTGAAATGAGGCTTTTTAGGGGGCCGGAGCGCTCACAGACGATCACTTGGCCTAAGGCGAGTCCGAGAGTACTTCCAGCCACCTTTCATTCTTGACGGATTTGCCTTTAAATTAAAGGAGCCCATTAAGGCTGCGGGATCCGATCCGGAGCACCCAAACGGGGGAGACAGACGTGGCGTTTCCCGGGGGGGGCGAGGGGGGCGCAGCGGTCCCACGAGGGTCCTGGCCACCGTCCCTGCTCGGGCACCGGCTGCCTGTCACGGCCATTCCTCCAATGAGCAGCACGACAGATGCGGGCAGCGCCCTGGCCTGGTGCCCTCTCGATGCCTGCCACACCCGGGCGCAGCCCTCGCCCTGACCCCGCGGGGCCTCTGCCGCGATGGAGCCTCGAGGGCTGGCAGAGGCCGCGTTCCTGATGCCAGGGCAGGGCATGGATGGAGGGGTGCCCGGCTCCGGGGGCTCCCCTCTCGGGGCAGAGCCTTTGGGGACGTCGGAGAAGTGCCCAGAGCGGCCCCCCTTCACGCTGGTGCCAGCGGTCAGGAGGCCGCCGCGCGCCCCTCGCCCCCCTGCCCGGGGCCCCCCGGGACCTACCTTTGGGGTGCCAGGGGTCCGTGAACTCGTACTTGCCCACGCCGACGGTCCGCAGCATCTGCACGGCCTCCGGGGGAGCGGCCGGGGGCCCCGCCGGCCCGTTGGCGCCGGGCACGCCGTCGGGCGGCGGCGGCAGGACGGGGCACGCCAGGTGCCCGTTGCCCACGGCGGGGGGGCCGGCGCGGGCCGCGGAGGACAGGCCCAGGGCTTGGCCGCCGCCGTACAGGCTCTGGCTGGGCAGCGTCACCACCAGGTTGCTGAGCGGCTGCGCAGGCGGAGGCTGGAGCTGGTAGGGCGCCGGCAGCAGCGGCAGCGACGGGCTCACCCCGAGGACGGGCGCCGGCACGCTCGCGGCCGGGCTGAAGGCGGGCGGCTGGCTGACCCCGTACGAGTGCGCCAGGAGGGCCGGCTGGCTGCCCGCGGTCACGGCGTTCGCCCACGGCGCGCCCCCTGCAACAGAGACGGGCGGGAGGCCGGTGGGCGCGCGAGCGGGCACCTACGTCCCCCCGAGACGCAGTGTGGAGGGGGGACCCGGGCTGAGGGCTCTGGGGGTGCCCCCTTGACCCTCAGGCATCCGGGGAGCAGGGCTGGGCCTGGGGGGCCGCCGGAGGGCAGGGGGAGCCCCTGAAGAGCTCGTGTCCTGGGAGACGGTTGGGGGCAAAGGCCTGGAGGCAGGAATGAGCCTGGGGCGGCAGCAGTCCTCTGGGGGGATGTGGGGGAGGCCAGTCTGCGCCCCCTGGTCCCCGGGGCCTTGGCCGGAGCCTCGGCTCTCTGCTGAGCCCCAAAGAAGGCCTCCGAGGCGGGCCGCCCAGCCCCACGGAGACGGCGGGGAGCAGCGGGTGGCTCGAGATCCGGGTTCGAAGCTCAGGCTGGATGACCCCAGTCTAGGGCCGGGACGGGGGGGGGGGATGCTGGGGAGACGAGGGGAGCTCTGGGGGGCCCTTCTGTCGCTCCTCCCCTTCAGACCCGGCTCTCGGCCTCCCCCACAACAGCGCGTGGCCCTGCCGAGGGGCCCGGAGCCCGCGGCTGGCTCTGGGATGGAAGGAGGGGGTGGCCCGGCGCGAGGGGCTGCTCCCCCCTCGGCAAGGTCCCCTGGGAAGGGGGAGGAGGAGCTGGGGGGTGATGGGCGGAAGGGCCCCCCTGCACACCTGGGTTCTCACTTTCCCGAATCTGCTTAGGTGGAGGCTCGTCCGTGTCCCAAGGAGTGGACTGATTGATGGGCGTCTGTCCCCACCGCACGCTGGCTGCCAGGCCTTGTGATGGGGTCTCCACCTTGGAGAGGCCAGGGACCTGTGAGGGAAGAAGAGGTGGGTCAGGCAGGTCCCCAAATGCTCCCCGGAGCCCACGCCTCTACCGGTTGGGAGAGGCCCTGGACCCTCCCCCTCCCCTGCCACCGGCCACCGGCTCAGCAGGGCCTGGACACGCAGCCGCCTCTGTCCCAGGAGCCCAGCTGGCCTCCCTCCTCAGGGAAGGACCAGCCCAGTGGCACCATGGCCACTCTAAAGAGCGCCTTGGGTCAGCTCAGGAGGGAAGGATTGCTCGAAGTTCTAGGCCACTGAGGTCAGTGTCTACCCACAAGGAGGAGGGTGCCTGGAGAGCACCTACAAAACAAGGGACCTAGTCAGGGATCACCAAGGTGCTCAGAGTGATGGGGGAGGTGAGAGGTGCGGCTCAACTGGCCAGAGGGAGGGAGGGAGCTGAAGACCTGGCAACCAGGAAGCACCAGAGATCCCCCTAGAGCCTTTTGGGGCCATCCAGAACAGCGTGTGCCAGACTAACCCATCTCTGTGCGCAGTACTACTGCCTTAGTGGGTGAGGCAAACCCTGTGCTCAGCTTACCTCTGCAAAGCTCCTGACACAACGAACCCCTCCCCAACAGTTACAGATGCTTAGGGATGCAGGACCTGAGACTCCTCAGGGGAAAAGAGCCCGTCCCTACCAGGACAAGCAGCAGTTAATGGTTTCTGAAAGTCCAAGATGGGATGCTGTTGGGGAAAGTCTGGTTCGGCTTGCCAGGGAGCAGTGTAAGACCTACCAGCCCCCCTCAGCCAAGGAGGGAGCGGAGGCTGTAGAGGGGAAGAGACTTGGCCAAGGTCCCACAGGTGGACCATGGAAGCCCCATGCTCCATCTCAGATCCTCAGGACTCCCCACGAAGCTGCTCCTGTCCTGACACCACAGACCAGGCAAGGCTCCCCGAGAGGGCTCTGCTCTGGGAAGGAGTCTTGAGGTCTAGAAGCTCTGAGCGGAGGCCATTCAACCGTGTCTCTCCTCTTGCAGAGACCACGAGGGACCCCTCGAGTAACTGGTGATGAGCAGCATTCAAGCAACCACCCAGCCACAAGGGGGACGATGCCCCAGGCAGCGCAGGAGCAGCCCGAGAGCAGCCCAAGGGTTAGGATGGGAGCTTTCCTCACGGCTCCCGAGGTCTGAGGGGGAATATGTGGCCCTTCCCTGAAGCCGCTCCCACTGGGTGGCAAGGACGGATGATGCCGCCATCCTAACGGGCCAGCCCGAATCAGGAAGCCGGCACCCTCCGTAACTCCGTCTTGGAGAACCGCGGGGCACAGAAGGTCAGCCCGGCGCCCCCAGCGGTACGTAGGACTCCCCCGCCGGCGCGGCTGCCCCACTCTCCTCCCTCCTCCCTCTCTGCCTTTCCCTTCTAGCTCCTTCGCTTCTGTCTTGTCTGCAAGCACTCGGCTTGGAGGCGTTGTCGGCGGCTTCCTGGATCTTCTCAGACGTCCTCCTCCTGTCCTGCCCTCTGGTCTTCCCTGCACCAGGTCGGGTCGGGCCGCCACTGGCGTCCCCTGGCAGGAGGCCGAGCGACGGATCATCCTGGGATGCGGAAGCCCTGGGCGCCGAGGGAGGGGGCCGCCGCTGGACCACTTGGCTGCCCCCATCTTAGCTTCTTGGTTTGGAGGCCTCGAATCCAGCCCCAAAGCCAGGCAGATCCTGGCTGTGATTCTCGTGGCCTCGGTAGGTGCTTCCGCGTCCACAGGGAAAACCTGCGTGTGTCCTGGCCCGGCCCGCAGCAGCGCTTCGGCGTGGGACAACAGACAGGCCGGCCGCCTCCTCCGCCTCGAGGGAGTCTGGCCTTCCCGGGACTCGGCTCGGCAGCCGGACGGGCACCTGCTCCGGCCCTCGAGGGTCTCCCCCGAACACGTCCGTCCTGGACGCCGGCGCCTCCCACTGCCCAGGCGCCTCGCCGAGGATTCGCACTCAGGTGTGCCGGCCAAGGGGAGACGCCCCGGGGCAGAGCCAGGTCCAGGCAGCCGCCGCCACCAGCGACGGGCCGAGGCTCCCGAGCTCTCGTCGGGGACGGGGGGCCCTTCGCCGGCTCTGGGTGCAAGACTCGGCCCCTGCCCGAACGCAGAACCGGGGCTCGGCTGGGGCTCGGCCAAGAAGTCCAGGACAGAAAGGAGCAGCGCGAGAGGGGCAGGACGGGCAGAAGGGCAGAGCCTCCGCCACAGCCCGGGCACCGGCTCCCCCGAGGACGAGAACTCGGCCCCAAGCGCAGGACGAACAGAAGCTCCTCCAGAAAGCCGCGCCTCAGAACCAGAATCGGGCCGGGGGAGCTCGGGGCGCCCCGAGGCACCAGGAAACGACCCCCGGCAAAGAAGATGGAGGCCTGGGGAGGGGCAGGGCGGCCCAAGTGGAGATGGCCAACGAGGGAGCTGGGAGGGGTGGCTGGACCCAGAGCAGCCGGACCACTCAGCCGAGAGAAGAGAGGTCCTGAGTTCGAGTCCTAACTTTGCCTCTCCCTGTGCCCTCACCCTGGCGCACAGTGGGCACACAAGAGCTCAGCACAGGCCTGGCACCCAGGAGGCATTAACAAAGGCTTGCCCCCCCCCTTTCAGGCCCTCAGACACGGCCCCCCCCCGGGGCCTCCCTCGCACGTGGCAGCCCGTCTCCCTCCCCGGCCCTCTGGGAGGACCCTCCGTCCACCCTGTCAGTGACTCGCCTGCAGGAAGTCCCCAAGACCGGGACGAGCCGATGAAGCGGGGTTCGGGCCCGCCGAGGCGAGGCGCCGACAGGGCAGGGGACCCGGCCGGGCTTGGCCATCACCCGGTGCCCGTCCGAGGCCCCGCGCAGGCCCGGTCCGTCCACGTGCGGCTGGACGGCGGTGGCCCAGGAAGGCCGCAAAGAGGGCGCCCGGGCCGCGCCGTCTCCCCAAGGCTGAGCGGCGGCTTCACAGCAAAGGCAATCTCTGGGGGCGGCTGCGGGCGGCCTGGAGGAGCCTTCAGAGGGCCTGGAAGTGGGATCCCGGAGGGGAGCCCCGAGTCCCCGGCGAGTGGATAGCCGGAGGCTCCCCGGAGTCGCTGGGGGCCTCGGCCAGCCTCTCGGGTCTCTTGGCAGCCCGGCGGACGGGCCCGGCTCCCGGCCTTCCTCTGAAGGGGGCGGCCCGGGAGGCTCCAAGGCCGGGGTTTGCCTCCTCCTCATGGCTGGGCCTGCACCGGCCCGGGGCCATTGGCTGGGGGCGGGCGGAGGAGCCCGCTTCGGTCCAGTCCAGGCCCCGGGGCCCCGCGGCTCCCAGGGAAGGTCCCATCGCGCTGGGCCAGCCAGACAGCGTGGCCTCCACGGTCTTTTCCAGCCCTGAAGTCTAGTGGCCACACGGATGCCTCCGGGGGCAGGAATGCTTCTTGCTGTGGATGTGAAGCTCGGACCCGGGACTGAGCATAATGCGAGAGGCCTGGCTCTGGAGCCGAGGGTCTCTGGGAAGTCCCCCAGCCTCCTGATCTGTAAAATGGGCACACGAGTTACTCGCTGGTCTGTTGTGCAGCACAATGGAGTCCCGCGCCCTGGGTTCAAATTCAGACCCACTGAGTGGCCCTGGGCCTATCACTTCCCCTTTCAAGGGACTGGCCTCGATAGTGACATTTATGGCAGTGTAGACGGCCCACATGGGCACCTCACTGGTGTGGGGAAGGCTCGGTTTTGGGCCTAAGAATGTGGGTGCAGGTGAGCATGTCGGGGACCCCAAGCTCAGCCCAAGGGCCAGAGAGCTTCCCCCCTTGGAGGGGCTGCAGGAACTCGGGGCAGCCTCCGGGTCCAAAAGTGACCACCGTTGGTAAGAAGAAATGGTGAGACGAACCTCGGAGTGCCGGAGGAATCTGAGCTCTTCGTCCTCCTCTTCCTCCACTTCTCAAAGGACCCTGGCTCGCCTGGCCCCTCCCCCAGAGGGGCGTAGCCCCCCCAGCCCCACCCGGGGCTCTTCCCTCTCCCTGGGGAGGGCCTGGCACAAAGCACGCCTCAGGAGCCCAGTCCCAAACATAGGACTGACGTCGGCTGTGCCCCCCTCAGCCTGGCACTGCTGAGTGCCGCCCCCACAGAAGCCGAGGGCCCGCTCCTCCTTCCTGGGGCTCCCTCACCCACAATGACATTGGCCAGGGCGGGCTCCTTCTCGGGGTGACTCCCCCCACCCAAGAGCTCTGGAGGCACCTGTCCTTCCTGGCCACCCGCCTTACGTAGCTTCTGCCAGGCCCCCTCCCCTTGCCGGGGCCACTGGCCCTTCCTATTGCCATCTCTTGGCCCTGGACGGGCACAGGAATGGGCATGTCTCAGAGGAGGCGGGTACCGGCAGCCACTCTGCCATCATCGTCTCTGGGGAGGCAATTCGGCTCCTCTCTGCCTTTGCTGAGCCTCTCGAGGCGCTCCATGTGGGGACGGGAGGGGGGGGGGCGGCCCGAGAGCCTCAGGCCCAGAGCAGGGTCGGGGCACGGCAGCCTCCTCCCTCCCAGGGGCTGCTTGGCTGCCCAGCGACCAGGAGTTCTGCCCACTCTGGCCAAAGCAGGGAGGCCCGAGGTTGTTGACGAGCCCACAATCCACCCGTTTGTGGGCCAAGTTAGGCCCCAGGCCTGGAAAGCTTGAAAGGATTCCGCGGCCGGCAGGTTTTCTCATTAGTGACTGTTCGGGCCGCCCAGTGCCCGAGCTCCGAGACGGCGACTGCCAAGCCCCTTCTAGGGCCCAGCTGGGGGGCGAGGCCCGAAGCGCCGACCTCTGCACGGCGAAATCTTTGTTTACGAGCGCGGGCTGTCCTCCCGGAACATTTCTGGGGATGAAAAACAGCAGCCCGGGAAGAGCAGAGGCCAGGGCTGGGTGCAGGGAGGGGGAGCTGCACATGCCTGCCCACGTGAGCGATCCCAGCAGAGGCCAGCACAGGCCAAGGGGGGCCAAATCCAGCCTCTGTCCCTCAGCTGGGGGGGTGGCTAGGCCTCAGTTTCCCCCTCTGCAAAGTCAGAGAATTGGATGATCTGTAAGACCCCTTCCGGCTCCTGGTCTCTCCCCAACAGCTATAGAGGTCTCTTTCCAGCTGCTGGGAGACCACAGAACCGAGAGCTGGGAAGACCTCAGAGCCCAGGAGGCCGGCCTCTACCAGAAGAAGCTCGGAGTCTGGAGGTGCTCCCCCGGGGTCTCTGCCCCAGGCTGAATGTCCCCAGTTCCTTTGGGCCATCTTTGTGCAGAGTGGACTCCACGAGGCCCTTCCTCATCCCCTCACGGCCTGTTTGGGACGTCCTTGCTGAGCGTCAATGGATGTCCGAGTCTCCCAGGAGGCGGCACCTGGCCCTGGAGCCCAGGAGGCAGCGCCCGACCTCCCTCCCGGCTCCAGGAAGCTGACGGGGAGAAGCTGGCCCCACATTTCAATAGTCCTTCGGCCGATGTGTCCAGAGGAGGAGAAATAGCAAACGGTGAGCACTGTCCAGGAGTGGAAGGGATGAGCTCCCCGTCCTTGATGGTGTTCAGGGCAGGCTGGGTGGTGCTTTTTGGGGGTGCCTCTGAGTGTGTGCACATATGGGGGTCCAGTCTGTGCAGTCTCTGCCAGCTTGGAACGAGCTGCCTCGTAGGACCACCCCGTGCCCCCAGAAAGGACAGTCAGCTCGACTCCCCGGCCTCTGCACCTCTGTGGTCAGAGCCGACGACCTTAACGGACAAAACAGGGCACGAGTGACCCGTCTCCAGACGATGAGAGACGGCCACCCTCAGGCGCAGAAGAAGTCACTGAGCATCAGCCAGCCTGGCCCTCGGGAGGACGGCGATGAAAAGCCGCCTGGTGAGTGACCGCCCTGGGCATCTGCCGTGCCGCAGGGGCAGGTCCAGTGAACCCTGGCTGCCCCTGGCACGAGGGGGAGCCAGAAGAGCTTCAGGTCCAGGCCAGGGAACGACCGACCGATGGGAGGATTGAAGGGGTCGTTGGGCACCTACCGTGTGCCAGGAGAGCCCAGAGGAGAAAGCTGGGACCAGGGCAGATCAGAGCACACACAGCCGGCACCAGCAGAGCATGAGTTAGCCCGGGAGGCTTCATGGAGAAGGTGGGCAGAGAAGGCCTTCATGGGGTGGAGGGAAGGATGGAGGGTGCCCCAGCATGGGCCAGGCACAGACCATGGAGGAAGGCTTGGCTGGACTGGGTGGGGGTGGGGGGCGGCACAGACACGTCTAAGGCTGTGTGGGGGCCTCCCAACAGGACGCCTGGGGCCGGCTGGCCAGATGAATTCCAGATGTTGTTGCCCTTCCCCCAAGCTTCCCCCTCCCCAGACAAGGACAGGGCAGCCCAGAGCCAGATGGTGAGGTCCCCAGCCCGGGAGAGGCTGCCCAGCCCAGGCACTCAGCCATTCCCCCTCTGCTCCCTTGAGACTTCCCACACCCCAGTGCTTGCCTGTTTGCCAGATGGGGAAGCTGAGTGTATAACTGAAAATATGCTACCCTAAAAAAGAACTACATTTCCCAGGAGCCCACCGACTTCTTGTCTTTATGTACTTCCTGTAAACAGGGGATATTAGGCGGGGATGTGGAGGGTCCCGCCTCTTTACTTCCTGTCCCGAGCTTGGTGGGGTTAAGGTGGGGCTTTGAACTGACTGATCAGCCATGGGCACGTGGTCTCTATTTGGTACCCTCTTTATTCCTTGATTTCTAATGATCTTTAACAAATCTCTTAAAATAGAATACTTTTTATTATTAAGATCTTAATTCTTACACGAGGCCTCAAGACCTCCAGAGGCAGCGGAGCAGGACAGTTGTGGAGAGGCGCCATGTTGTTCTGGGCGAGGGCTCCGTACGCCTTTGTCAGGCATGAGACACGCACACGCACGCCCAATGCTCCCAGAGGCCAGCCCAAGGCAGCTCGGAGTGCACGGGGCACGGGGGGGGGGGGCAGTCACCCAAGTCAGACCCCCATGAGAGGCCACCCTCTTGGTCTACCCCGTAGGACCACCCCCTCGACACACCTCATGTGCTCACAGCCACACATACATACACACACACACACGTATACCACACACAAACACACATGTCCACAAGCTCACAACCATTTATTAAGCGCCTACTATGTGCCAGGCACACACCCCTTGCATTCCATATGCCCACAGTCTCATGCACAGAAATGCACATGCACTCACACACACATGCTTCCGGCCCCAGGACACCCCCTTATTTCCCCCAGCCCCCGCCTGTCAGGCTCAGATCCCCCTGGCCCCCCACAAAGACTCTGGGGGAAGGTAGCACCCCAGCTGCCCCTCAGACAAGGCTGCATGTAAGGTAACGTAGGCCAGTCTGAGGGTCTCGTCCAGCAGCCTTCCCCTTCCACAGAGTGGAAAACTGAGTCCAGGACGGGTAAGGAGCTGGCCCAATGCCTCTGTGTTGGAATTAGAACCCAGGACCTATGTCCAAACTCCTTTAAATCTGAGCAGACAGGACTGGCCCCAAAGCGCCTTCTCAGGCAGAGCAGCTCTGGCCTGAGGGGCGCAGGGGCAGCCAGTTGTCTCCCAAACACCCTCTGATCTCATGGGCCTCTGACCCCGGCCAGGGGCCCGGCCCTCCACTGACCACTCAGGGGCTGCAGGGGCCCAAGTCCCCCGACTGCATGGGCAGCCCCACTCTGCCTATCGGGAGCCCCGAGCCCCACAGCTGCCCCCCGAAACATCCTCCATGCCGAGGCCGTGCACCCACGGAGTCAGGAGGCCGGGTTCCAGGCCCAGCCCCACCACCGACTGGCCCCAGGTCAGTCCTCCCCACAGCGGCCACTGCATTTCCCCAGGCTCCTGCCTGGCCCAGTGGACCTTTCCAGCCACGTCCACGATCTTCCCTTCACATCCTCGACCTCCCCACCTAAAGCTCCCACCAGCTGCCGCCTGACATGGCTACGCCATCTCTGGCTGCCACGATTTGGTACCAACTGTTGTTCATGCACCCACTCCTTCCCTCCCGGAGACCCAGGGTGAGTCCTTAGCCTCTATTTGCCTCTGTTTTCTCATCTGTATGATGGGGATATTAACAGCACCTACCTCGTTTGGGAGGGCCCAATGAGGGAGTATTTGTAAAGCACAGGGCCTGGCACAGTTAAGTAAGTGCCGGACACAC